>NC_051063.1:2549744-2562244 GCF_004664715.2 Peromyscus leucopus
ATGTTGAACCAAGGGTAGGCAAGTGCTCTAGATCTTAGCTCAAATCTTATTCAGCCCAGAACAGGTTAAGAAATTACAGAAGTGTGAAACTGAGATTGAAACTACAAACGCTTTTTTTGTATGTGTCCCAGAGGCCCCACTCTGACTGCTTTCTAACAGTATGTGGTTGAAGGCAAACTTACAAAATAATGTTTTTAAAAGGTATGGATTCCTGGCCTGACCTCCTAGACAGTCTGTTTCAGCATCCATAGCAGATTTAGGTTATGGGATGGCGCTGCTTAATACTCTGTTTTTCGGACCACTCTCCTCTGATTCCAGTAGTGAGCCACACACAGAAGCCAACATCGAGAGACGTTGTTTGTTTGATAGCTAGCACATCTCCCCTCCCCCGTGGTATTCATTATCTTTTTAAAAATTGCTGCATCTTCCTAATTAGCTTATAAATAACTCAGAGTCAGGGACAGTTATTGTTGTTATCGGCATCATTAGGGTAACCGAGAAATCAGTTAATTCGTCATAAAATGAAGCTTGGTAAATGGAGATTCTTAATGCACTGGGCTCCCCTTTAGGATAACTGTAGGAGACAGTGTAAAACACTAATGAAACATTAATGAGGTCCTTAGCAAAAAGTAGGTAATGGCAATAAGTGAACTAATTTGCATGCCAATAGGTAGGTTCCATTTTCACCTTTTGAATTTTTGTTTAAAAACAGAAAATTCTGAAAGGCTTCTATGTGTCCCAACCAAGTAAACCATCTTTTTAAAACTTACAGTATTGTCACAGATTTTTTTATTTTCCAGAAGTTATGTCTAACCAAATATGGTCTTGTGGTTTTACTTTTAATGAGTGGAGCCGTGGATCGGAAAATAAATATGCAGGGACCTATTAGCAGGCCAGTGAATTAGGATATAAGGAGAGAAGTTTTCTACCAGTAAAAGGAAACTCTAATTTACATGCAAATGTACAGGAGAAAAATGCATGGTAGAATTTATTTTTAATGGTTATCAGATCTCGAAAGGAGACAAGAGGCACAAATTGATGGCATCTCTGACAAGCTTCGAGCCTGAGCGGTGAAGGAGTGGGCTGATGTCCTCAGGATGAACTATTTTAATAATAATCTTGCCACATGAGAAAAATTATTAATTCGCCCAATTAACATTAGTATGTAAATTATTCATTAACGCAACTCTCAGAATAAAATGAGAATTTCCAGCTTCATAAATTGTCCCCATTCTGCCTTCTACCATGTAAGAGATGTTGTGTTTTGGAAGGAGAGCACCCTGATGGAATATAATTACAGAAGGCACAGGGAAGGAAGGGTATTGATGCTAAAGTAAGTTAGCTTTATTAGTAAATTAGTAAATCCCAGCAAATATGCATGTTGGATGGTTTCTATTCATATGGGGCCGAGCCTATCAGGTATATGTGAATAGTTCCTTTAAAAAAATGGCAATTGGGGACTGAAGAGCTGGCTCAGAGGTTAAGAGCACTGGCTATTCTCCCAGAGGTCCTGAGTTCAGTTCTCAGCAACCACATGGTGACTCACAACCATTTGTAATGAGATCTGGCTCCCTCTTCTGGCCTGTAGACATACATGCAGACATAATCAAATAAATAAATCTTTTAAAAAAATGTTTAAAAAATGCCAATAAGCTGGTGGTATCTGTCTGTCTGTTCCCTGTCCAGGCTCCAGCTGGCTTTCCTTATAGAAACTAAATGTGTCATGTGATCACTTGTTTCATTCTTCCTGTCTTGACCACCACCTCTTCCTCATCATTCATCCATGACAGTAGTTCTCAACTGGTGGGTTACAACCCCATTGGGGTCAAGTGACCTTTCTCAGCAGGTGCAGCCTAGGAGCATTAGGAAGCACAGATATTTACATTACAATCCATAACAGTAGCAAAATTACAGTTATGAAGTAGCAATAAAAATGATTTTCTGGTTGGGGGTCACACAGCAGGAGGAACTGTATTAAAGGGTCACTGTGTTAGGAAGGTTGAGAACCATTGCCATGTGAGTTTCTTATTATCTGTTCTGCCAGGGACAACTTGACAAGATTGATGAAAGGGAAGAAAATTCCCCAAACTCTGAAGAATAAGGACTTTACCTGGGAAAAACTTCCATTGAACGCCTCTCCCTCCAAACCAGGGTCCCTTCAACTTCCATGAGAAGTCAGACCCTCAGGTAAATTCTACAAACTGAAGTCTTCAGAGTATCAAATCAATGTGTTTTGTTAGGAGAAAAAATTCAAAATCTTTCTTTGGGTAAAGAATTTATTGACTGTATATACATCATGGAGGATCCATTCTGTGTTTTCAGCCTGTACTATTCTTCTTCCTATCATTGCGTCCACACGAGAAAACCAAAGCCACCCCTGTGGGCTTGAAAGTCAGAAAAGAGGCTTTCCCAGCGATCCCTGTACTTCCCTCTGGCTTTTCTCTGCCATCCTCCAGTCACTGTGGCCTTTGTTTCTTGAATTCATTGTGTTCTTGTTTCAGGGTCTGCATTATTTGCTTCCTCTTCCTTGAGTACTCTCCCTCCTGAGAATTCTGTGGCTGCCTCTGTATATGTGGTGTACATACACACGTATGTGTGTACATGTGGAGGCCAGAGGCCACTTTCAGGTATCCACCTTATCTTTTCAGCAGGGTCTGTCACTGGATCCAGTCTCATAACTGGCTAGACTGGCTGGCCTGTGAGCCTCAGAAACTGCCTGTCTCCCATATACATAGGGCCACAGATGTGTATGACCATGCCTGTTTTTTTTTTTTTTTCTTTTTTAAATGGGGGTGCTGGGGATTTGAACTCAGGTCCTTCACCTTCACAGATCTTTCACAAGGAGCTACCTTGGTGTCTGTCACAGGCCCTCAAATCTGAGTCCTTCTCATTCTTACCTAGAGAGCTGGGGTCCAGTCTGCTGACCCTGTCCCCAGGGCTTTTGATGCAGCAGGGGCATGAGGCCCTGAGCCTCTCTAGCAGGTTCCAGGTGATGTTTTTGCTGCTGAGTTGGAGTCAATTCTACTGAGAACTCACCCACACCATGCCATCCTATTTTAATTCTCTGAATGACACTTAGCATTATTCAATATTTTTTCTTTTCTCTTTAAATACTTGTCTATTCTCCGTCATCTCAGTGAGAACACAGTCTCTATGAAATCAAGAAACCCACTACTCTTGCTCATATGATATTTTCAGAGTCTACGAAGAAACCTATCACGTAACAGATGATATACTGTTGTTGAGTTGTTGATTCAAGAAACCATTCTGGGGGCTGGAGAGGTGGCTCAGCAGTTAAAACCCTTCCTGCTCTTGAAAAGTCCAGTTCCCAGTACCCATATCTGTTGACTGACAACCGCCTATAACTCTTAATTCCATGAGGTATACTGTCTAGCCTCTGTGGGCACCTGCATTTACACATACATATAGCCTGCCCCCTCCCCCTTTTACATGTAATTAAAAATAAAAAAGAGAACTTGTTTTGCATTTTCAATTTTGTTGTAGATGCCAGGGATGGAGCTCAGAGGGAGTAGGGTGAATAAGCACGGTTCTTCTCTGGACTATTGAGAAGTACCGCCATTCTCTCTAATACATGTACGATCTCCTACAGCATGTGGGCATCCACATTACAAGCGTATTGTCATCTTACGGCACAGCAAATACTGACTAAAGGACAGTTCTCCAGCATTTGGGAGGCAATGCCTGAGCCTCCTGAAGCACATTCTGGACATGAGCTGCCTTCTGAAGCTGCATGTGCCTTGGTAACCAGGAAATGCTGAAGTCTCTTGACTGGCAGCCTCCCAGCAGAGCTCATTAAGAATTTTCTATTTTTAAATGACTTTGGAGAGAATCATCATTATTTTTTTTTCTCTCATTTGCATTTACAGAGCCCAGCAAGAAATAGGCTCCTGGGTGTTTTTGTGGTTGACCCTGGATTTTTCCAAATTAATTTTAAAAGAAAAATCAGGAATTTGGAGTGTTTGTGGCTAAGGACAAGAGAGAGTTTAAAACACAGTAGCATCAGATTATTGAATTAGCTATGTTTCAAGAAAGAAATATAAATACTGAGTCAAAATCATTTTGCCCCCCCCCCACCTTTGAAGATCAACCTGGCATTCCAAATTGGCTACTGGCTCAAGTGGGTAGCACGGGCCTCCTCTCTAGAAGAGATTGCCTTTCGTCTTTCCTCCAAGAGGACACTTGGTTTTGTGTGTTTGCTGCTGGAGGGAGGAGGAAAGATCATTTTGTAAACAAGCCAAAAGAAGTATGATTCTCTAGTTGCCAGATTCAGACTGCTTATCATTCATTTTTGTAAGAATAAACAAGTTGTAATGTTTTGAGTGCATCAGAAGGTAAATAAAACCAAATCATATTACAGAATAAATCGGTGGAAAGCTGCTTCTGTCTTTCACAGCAATTAGCTGGGTGATTTGTTATTGTTTTGCCTTGAGTTTTACATTGGAAAATCAAATTTGAAAATTAGGCTGGGAATGATACGAGGCATTTGCCGCGTTCATTACCAATTACCTCTTGAAGGCTGTGTTTACTCATAAAATTATGAGTCATTTCAACATGGTGTAACAGAATTCTTGACCTGGAAAGTTCTATCTAAAATTCTAACCTGGGGACAATATTCATTAGTTGGCTCTTAGGATGTAGGGCCCTTGAGATGAGACAGTGGTATTCCAAGAGAATTACTTGTTATTCTTGCTTTTCAAAAGGCCTTTGATGTTTACAAGGCGTGAATGGAACATTTGCTGTGGAAGATGGTTGGTTTGAGATCAGTTTATATACATACATTCAGAGCCTTTGTGTTTTGAAGTCCTAATTGTCAACCTCAAATTAAAGTCATTGGCATTTTAGAAAACACGCTTGCATTTTATTATCATAATGTTCTGTGCACGGGACCATGAGTATTAATGTACCTAAGTGGAACTGTGTCTCTTTACTGGCTCTAGAAGGCAGATATGGAAAAGAGATGAAGGATGGTTTGCAGGGAGGAGAAACATCACATCAAGAGCAATTTGTTCTGTCTTCTTCGGGGATCTTGTGGGGATGTGAGAAAAAAATGTTGCCAACCAATTCCAAAGCTGCACCTTCTTTAAGACTTCCATTGATCTTAGAGCTCAGCTGCTAGGCTAGAGTGGCTGACCAGCGAGCCTCAGGGCCCTGTCTCGCTTTCCTCAGCTGGGATTAAAGGTTCATGTACCACACCTGGCTTTCTGTGTAGGCATGGGGGAATAGCACTCAGGGCCTTCTGCCCGTGGACATTACCAACTAAGCCATCTCCTCAGCCCCTTCCATTTCTTTCTTTCCTTTCCCTTCCCCTCTTTCTTTTTCTTTTCTTTTCTTTTCTTTCTTTCTTCTTTTTTTTTTTTTTTTTTTTTTTTGTTTTAGACATCTATTTATTTATTTATTTATTTATTTATTTATTTATTTATTTATTTATTTTTATATAACAGTCCTGGCTGTCCTAGAACTCACTTTGTAGACCAGGTGGCCTCAAATTCATAGAAATTCACCTGCCTCTGCTTCCCAAGTGTTGAGATTAAAGGCTTGTGTAACCACCACCCAACTTCTATTTCTATTCTTTATGTAAAGCATTAAAACAGAGTGACTAGACCTCAAGACATCTCAGACATAGGTTGGTACTGAAAAGAAGATAGTGCTCAGATCCACAGTGACTTAGACACTGCTACCACATTTTCAGTCTCTTCCCCATCCTGAAATGCACAGGAAGACCAGCTGCCCCCACATGGAACTATGTGTAATGACAGAAAATGAATTATGAATGGATGTGAATGAATCAGACCAGGTGCTCATGCCCCTTTCCAGCTGCCCTGATGATTGGACATTTTTGACATCCCATACTATTGGTTCTGAGGAAACACTGAAGGAAGACCCCAGACTCAAATAGTATGCAAGAGCAAAGAGAGTTTATTAATTTCCAGCATGCATGTGGGGTCGTTCACCTGTACAAAATGGCAATGACCCCCAGAGGAGCATGCAGGTTCCTCTTAAGCACAGCTAGGGGAATTTTAGGGATAGTTAGGTCACTTCAAACATAATTGGTTAAGCAAGCAGAAGTTATACTAGTATACTTTTAATTGGCTGAGGTTTAGTCTTACCATTTTTGGACATATTTGTATGAGTTTGGACAAGTCTGGACGTGACTCAAAGGGGGCTGCAGGGATTGTCCTTGAGACCCTGTGAGGCTGACTTAGACCTGTGTTTTTTCTCTCCTTCAACCTGAATGCAAGGGTATTGTAGATAAATGGCCCTTTGTTGGGAGAGTCACCTGTTTTTCCATTCCCGGAGACCTGAAACCTAAATTCAGTTGTGAGGGAGGGAGAGTTTAACCCCTTCAATACAAGTGATGCAGCCTCCAGACAGGGTCAGCAAGAACCCTTCACAGAGACATCAACCTCATGGGAATCTCAAAATTCTTTGTTACAGCAGCGTAATTGAATCTGTCCTCAGGAACACAGATATTGCCCATGTAATGCAGGAACTCTTTATATTAATTTAGATGGGATGTCATGTAAATGAAGACCCAAAGTTATAAGGGACTCACTGGGCTATTTCCAGCATTCCAAAGCATTCTAGAGGCTTCTATAGGGTCTGGTCTTCAATTTTAAGGCCATTAATCTGTACATTCCATTACTTTTTATTTTGTAAATGACATTTTTAGATACACCTGGATATGGTTGCCCTTTTGTTTAAAATTCTCTTTAAAATCCAGTTATGCTCAGGTCCAGGAAATTGCTGGCTGATCCCAAATTGATTGGGTCAATAAAAATCTAATTTCCTGGCTGGCTGCATCAGACTATTTCATCTAGAAAAGTCCTTTGTGTTTAGAACTTCAGGAAAATGAGAAGAAATTGGTAAGTATTGGGTACTTAAGTGCATTCGGGACTTGAGTAAAATGTTTCCAGGCAACATAGTAGGCAGGCAGAATTAGCACCTACTTCTAACTCTCCTGGAGATCCTCTACCAGTGGCTTCCCCTACTGCCAGCAGAGACCCCGTGATTCACCCTAGCCTATAGCATCACTGGATTTCACGGCAAAAGCCTGGGCTGCAGTGGGCCCAACCCACTGGGCTCAGGCACCACTTCTAATTTACCAATTAAAAAGATGAGGAATAGCAAAAAATATAAAGTGGCCACACTGGGAAGAGGATTAGAATTGGGACAAATCAACTGGTCTAGTCCATGTCTGTCTTCCGGATACTCATGTGAGCGCTAGGCCTACATACAGGAAGACTTGGGGAAAAAAGCAAGGAGGATGCATAGTTAGCTGGTCCTGATCAAGGTGTGGCCTCCTTGGTTGTCTTAGTCTTGGCTCTGCAAAGCAGTCTGAAGATGTGCTTATGCTATGTATTTTGTCTTTCTAAGGAGTGCTTTATCCTGTAGTTTATAGTTTAAACTTTATGAAAATAGGGCCTTATTTCTCAGTCTATATTCTTTGTTATATCTCATTAAAATATATTTGTTGGTTCAGGCTTGGTGATTCACATCTGTAATCCCAGCACTTGAGGGGCTAAGGCAGGAAGAGTGCATGAGTTGGAGGCCAGTTGGGCTAGTGTGTATGTGTGTGTGTGAGATAGATAGATAGATAGATAGATAGATAGAGAGAGAGAGAGAGAGAGAGAGAGAGAGAGAGAGAGAGAGAGAGATGTTTGTCATGGTGATATGGTCTAAGCAAGAAGTGGTTCACAGAGTCTATATTCATATGTAGAGGAGTTAATACAGATCGCCCAGCAGTCATCAGCTTTACAGGTGGAGTCCAGCTCAGCATGAATTCACCCTCTCAAGCCATTCCTGCCAGCTTGAGTCTCTACATTCTCCTTGAGGCCAGGCTCTCTTCCCTACAGGGGCAGGAAAGCGGCTGCAGAGACAGGTACCAAGGACTACCCCTTTGGGGGAAAAAAGCACCTCTTAGGAAAAATGTTCTCTGCACTTGCTCTCTCAGCTACAGAGGCCACCTGGAGCACCAACATCTTCTAATTAGCAAGCTCCCATTGGCCTCCTCCTCAGGAAGGCAGACAAGGGAGGAGCCAGCGATATCTGGAAACGTTTCCCAGGGGAAATGGTGGTGGTAGAGGAGGAATATCTGTTTGCTAATTAAAAGAATGAACTTGAGTTAAAGAGCCATGTGGTATGGTGGTTGTCGTAGTAACACAATCCAAGTAAGATAGCATTTCTGGACATTGCTATTCAATCCTACCTGCCCTGCCCCCACACCTCCAAACCAAATCCCCGATAAGCCCTGCTAGTCTCTGAAGTGATGTTTGCTGTGAAAGATGCCTTGTTTTCAGCCCTACACTTGGAAGTCTTGGAAGAATTTATTCCCTGTCAGTCACATTAATCCTTAGACACAGGCGAGATGGCTTACAATAGTATGCAAACAGTTAGCATCGAGCAAAACCATGAGATAGTTTCCTAGCATCATTTGTCAATGCTATCAATTGCTACTCAAAAGAAAGTAATTGGAAGGACACATCCTGACTGCCACATGCCTCTTCCCTATTTCTTTTGAGTAGCTAAAGAGGCAGTAGAGGAGTGTGTCAGATCCCAAATAATTTTATTAGGATGCATTCAGTATTTTCACTTATATAATATCCAAATACATCAGTTGGTAATCTTTCTCTTTCAAGCTCGGTGGCTTAATATGTATCTTTTGATTATGGCTCTGTGGGTCAGCTGAGTGTCTCTAAGGAGGGTGTGAGGCCTCATGAATCTCAGTTGACTTACTTTGTGTTGACCACATATCTACCCAGTGGCTCTGTTTCGATCAGCGATCTGTTTGATCACTTTTCCCAGTGTTTAAGTAAGTTTTTGGCTTTAGGTTGGTCGCAAACAGCAGGCCTCCTTTTCATATGAGGTCTCATCTGTGGACTGTCTGGTTGAGGTTGCTTAAATAGAGGAGGCAGGATGCCTGTGGGTCAACAGAGGCTCCGTAGGTCCTCATCTCAGAAGCACTGGCCAGCTCAATCATTACAAAGTTAACTCAGGTTCAAGGGCTGGAGGAGACTCCATGGCCTGTAAGGGCGGTTGCAAGAGGCATAGAAACAGAAAGTGTTAGGAAAGATGGGCATGCTTTCAAACTCAACCTACAGTAGAGGATGATCTTTCTCTTTCTCACTTCGGAGATGATTTACCAACGTTCAGCAGAAACAATTATGAATTGTTATTCACTGGAGGCAGCTGAATCAAATTTAGTGGAAAATAAATCCTTGGAAGAAAGTGTGTTCGTATTGTCTGCTAATGGACACAGGACTGAAGAATCCAACTTACCACACAATTATGGAGCACTAGTTTCTGACTTAGACCTATGAAGGAGGCCATCAAAGACCCTACAGAAGCCAACAGACATCTGGACTAGCTGGATAGAGTTGGGGAAATTATGTGTCCAATATCCTACATATGTAATAATATGTTGTTGGATCTGAGAGTCGCACAAATATTGAGGCCGAGGCCACCAAACTTAGATGAGCAGCTTTATTTCATCACCATGTGGGGGTGAGGGAGAAACACTTCTAAGTACTTAGGGCTACAGGCAGGTCTGGATCTGCACTGTGACCCCAAACAGAGGGAGTAGGTCCTTTCTAAAGCAAAAGCCACAAATTGGGGGTCAGGCATGACACAAGGAAAAGAATTTTTACAATTTGAGGTTAAGTCCTGGGTGACAGTACATTCTGGGAATTTACAACTTGTGATAACATTTTACAGTTAGTAGTACAATTTGTGATAACAAGGTGTTTGTACAAGCATAACAGGACTTTATAGAAGATTGTTTACACAAGTCTGTGGTTATCTTAACGCAGCTCTTGACACAGCTGGGGTCTTGTCTTAATTTTTAAACCAACTGTTCTCCCTGTGACTGAGAATACAGGGCAAGGGTCAACAATGGAAGAAGCTGGGTAGGTGGGCTAATGTTCAGACTTACTCTGAGCCCTTCAATGTCAGGAAACTCAAAACATTAGACACAAGGAAGGTTATACCGGAATTATGAAAAGTGACTTACATCTTAAATTCTTGTAGCCTGCAAATGAACCTGAGACATAGAGGTATTATGCAAAGCACTTGCAGCTTTTATGGTTATAGACAGGATCATAAAATACCAGCTCATGGTACAGTTTGGTAGAGTTATTATTCAGTATCATGCAGATAAATGTCTTCTTCTGTGCTTCAAACACTTCACTACCTTGGTCTACCACATGTCGTTTGGAGATGTAATGTCACTGCGGCAGAGGAGTCAAGTAGCCTTCTTAGTATACCCTATTTGAGGCACATTCATGCAATTTTATGCGATGTTCTTCCCATTTGGTTGGGCAATGACAGTTCCCCAAACCACAATAATTTGGTTTCCAGGACTAAAGTAATTTGTTTCTCTAGATTCTTCCTTCCCTGTCCTAGGGACTGCCAGCAATGGGCAGCAGAAAGAGATGGTTACCAATCACCCAACATTCTTTAACTTACTACTCCCTGGTCACCACTAGCAATGGCTAACCAGGAACCAAAATAGGAGATTTTTCAATCCTTTTCTTCTTTGTAACAACTCTGGTCTGTAAGTAATGCTGGGCTCTGATTCTTACAGCAGAGTTACCCACCCACCCTGGCTTTTCTCCCAAATAAAAGTTCTTTATTCCCTTGTCTGTCTTCACAATCTGCCAATCTTCTGCCCCACCCCAACATTCTTACCCATAAAGCAAAAAGGTGTATCCACCTCTGTTTTTTGAGGGTGCAGAAGTTGGAGGAGGGATGGCTTCCCAGCTTCTTTTGATAAACTCCTTTGAAGCTCTTTGTAAATGTACCATATACTTTTCATGAATTTTTCCTGGCTTATACATTTCTCTATCCTTCCACACTTCTCTAACATTGCAAAGGGACATTGGCCAAGTGCTCCCCAATCCAGTTCCATTATCATTCCAATCTTTATAATCCCTATTGAAAAAATTTAAACTAGACCCTATATCCATCTATGCATGTCTTATGGGAATTATCCCATTGAGTTGAAATCTTTTCTTCACCATTTCTCCATAATGGAGATGTTTTACACACACACACACACACACACACACACACGCACGCACGCACGCACGCACGCACGCACGCACGCACGCACGCACGCACGCACTCGCGAATGACAAGCAGAGCCACATGTTCCCTGATTTCCTCTCTTCAAGCCCCTGCCATGCTGCTATCTGTCTGTGTTGCCTCTTCCCCGACTCTGCAGTTACCCCGGCCCACAAGCAGACAGCCACCTCTCTGGTTTCTTCACCTAGAGAGCATCCCTCTGAAGACATTCCCCAGATGAAACCTGGACTCCTGCAGAATCCCTGTGTCCTTGCTTGTCTTCTTTCAGCTGATCACGTATCACCTTCTTCCCTTATTATCTGAATCCCCTGCTTAAGGAGACGCATCCAGTTTCATTCTGGCCACACCCTCAGCACTTGCTCAAGCATTTCTTGAATTTTTATTCCTGTCTAGAAGAGCTAAGCATCAGGGATCTGCCACCCTATGGGACTATAGTTTTAATTTTTTTTAAACATAGTTTTTGAGGGTTTCTGGACTTGTACTTTTGATTATTAACTCATCCTTAGATGTTTAAGGCTGTAAGATGAACTCTACTCAATATGTGAGTATGTGTGTGGTTTCTTTCTTTCTTTTTTTTTGTATCTCTCTATTTTTTCCATTCATTCAATCAACAGTGAACAAAATAGACACTTCCTGGTTCAGTATTCAAGAAGGGGAGACAAACAACCAACAGATGAACACATGATTATCATATACTGAGAACTGTGATGTCCCATAAGCAGGAGCTGGTGGACCGAGGCTGGGATCCATACTCTTAAGTTCCTACAATAAACAGCAGCCTCAATGTGAAGGAATTGAAGTTTAACCTGGGGCTATGGCAAAAAGCTGAGTTTCAGCCAATCACAGTCAGCCAACTCAGCACAGCACACCGTGCCCAAATAAGGCAAGTGCCCATCACACCACTCTCAGATGCTTAGCGGCAACCAATCAGGTGCTATCTGGACTGTGCATCAGGGGCCAGCCTACAGAAGGTCACCGTTCACACTCTCCCAACCTCTTCTGGTTCTCAGTGCTGCCTGATTCATGAGTCATTCTCTGTGCAAATAAGCCCTGAGATTCAATGTGCTTCGAGTTTTATATTTATTTTGTTTTTGAACAAGTGACATACAGAGGAACTACTGTGGGAGCTACAGGTTTCAATCTTAGACAAGCTGGCTGGAGAAGACTTGTCTGAGAAGGCCATCTGGAAGCCTGAACACTGAGTAGCTAACTGGTTTCCTCTGCTGCTTGGAATACACTGTATGTGTGTCCACTCCGTTCATCTCCTACCTGCCTGTAGGTGCAAGCCCCAGGGGTTGCTAAGCTGTATTTAGAATTTTAGAAGTATCTGGGTTGGTGAGGTGGTTCAGTGGGTAAACGAGCTTGGTATCAAGTTTGATGACGAGTTTGGTCTCCTGGAT
>NC_051063.1:2567244-2649744 GCF_004664715.2 Peromyscus leucopus
ATGCTGGTGCTCAGCTCATCTTCTCTTTATTATGCAGCCTGGGGACCCAGTCCATGGCATGATGATGCTCACATTCAGGGTGGGTCTTCCTACCTCAATTAACCTCATCTAGAAAAGTCCTTACTGACATGGCCAGAGATTTTTCTTTTCTCACGGTGGGTCTAAATCTGTTGAAGTTGACAATAAAGATTAATGGTCAGATTTTTTGGCCTTCGACACACCTTGATCTATCCATACATCTGAGTCAGGCCCTGCCTCTCTGTGCTGGAGCATCCCCCAACCCTCACTTCCATCACTCAGAATAGAAACAAAGCTGCCTTATAATCCACATGGTCCTATGGCACAGGATGGTGAGTGTCAGCCTGATGGCCCAATCCTGCCTCTGTTCATTTCAGTACAGTTGGCAAGCTCAAAAAACATTTTTTTTAAATGTTTCAAATGACTGGAAAAACCTCAAATGGAGAACATTTGTAGCTTGTGAAACTGATATGAAATTCAAATATTGGTGTCCACAAATAAAGTTTTATTGGCACACAGCCACTCCTATGTGTTAAGTGTTTTCTGTGACTGCTCCCATGCTGCAGTGACAGGGCCGAGGTGTCTTAGTTAAGAGACATGTGTAGCCCAGAATGTCAGAAATCTGCACCATATGACTTGTTCCAGGAAAAAAACAGCAATGTCCTGGCCCAGCTCCACTCTTTTTTCCATTCCTAGGAACCACACAGCCTTCCCCATGGTTCTCCTGTAGATAAGGTTGGTTGTCTCTCTCCCTGGGACCTTTGCTTCATTCCACCAGATTATATGGCTTTAACTCTGCAGAGGCCTGTAGGGTTCCTTCTCTGACTCAGTCAGACTCTGCCTTCTCCCTGAGACGTTCTGAGCAACTCTGTTTAAAAATGGAGACTTCCTCTTTGATTCCTTCCTCTTTTGCAGTTAATGAGTCTTAAAACTCTCGCATTCTCAAGTTTTTACCTGATTGTTTTGTCTCTACTTGCTACATTATTGAGTTTTGTGAACTCATGCTTTATATATATGTATATATATATATATGCTTTATATATATGCATATATATTTAATTAAAATTCTTTTCTTTTAGTCGCTCAGTTAGTAGCCTATTGTAGATGCTCAATAACTAGAGTGCTTGGATGTACATTAAGTATATATAATATATCAGGGTTATATAAGGTCTGAGAGAGAGAGAGAGAGAGAGAGAGAGAGAGCTGATTTGACTTAGTCCAACAATTCCTGTCTACATCTGGAGAATCTGAGATCTCAGGAGCTGCTCAGTCCACAAGGCTGGATGCATTGGTGCTTCCAATCAGCTGCTGAAGGCCAGGAGAGCCACAATATACATTGTAACATTAGAAAGTGTTCCATGAATGCTTTTAGAAGCATTATTATATTGGTTATTTCTAAATGACAAGCTGTCACAGGACCACCACTGTCCCTGTCTTCATTTCCTCTCCTTAGCCCCCTCTGATTGTTTCTGAATGGGACCCACAGTGCAGAATCCTCAGCTGCCCACTTGCTTTATTCCCTCTGTAGCCAGGGCAGCCCCAGGATGCTCCCACTCAACCCGAGTTAAGAGACATGTTAGGAGAGCTATTCCTGTTTGGGTTTGCAACAAGCTGTCTCCTCTTTTAGCAGAGTTGAGCTAAGTTGTTTGATCATGGCCTTAGCCGCACACATCAATAATTAAGGGAAACATCTTACAAGCATGCGTCTTCAGATTTTCTTTTTAATTCCTAGAGGGAAAAACATTTAATGAAACAGTCAAATAAAACCCACTTTCCTTCAAAGCTGAATTTCAATGGGAACTGCCAGCAGCATCTATAGAATAATCAAGAATAATGTAATGAGAAGTGTCAAGATTGGATACACCTCCCTACACAATCTCTCTCTCTCTCTCCTACTCCCCCTCTTTCATGTGTGGTCTATGATATTTAGTGTCTTCCTCTAGCACTCTGAGCCTAGTTTCTTGAGGCAGCAGCATCTTTCACTAAACCTGGAGCTCACCAATTCTGCAGGACCAGCTGGCCAACCTGCCCCAGGAATCCTCCTTTCTCTGCTTCCCTAGTAGTCGGATGACAGGCATATGCCACCACGTGCAGCTTTTTGACGTGGGTTCTGGGAGTTCAGTCTTAAGACCTCAAGCTTTGATGGCAAACATGACCAGTGGGGCCGTTTTTTCTAGCCTATGTTGAACTATTTACAGGACAGAATATCGGCTCAAAGTGAATGCAGATTCTCTGTAGGGCATGAGATAGTGTCTGAAGCTCATCAAAGGTTTTGTATAGACTTCTTAAGATAATGACTAAATTAGTCAGGATAAGCTAAGTAATGCTTCAGCAACAAGTATTGTACAACCCAAACAGAGCTCAGGGTCAGAACACAATAAAAGTTTGCACAGTCGGTGCATCCCAGTCTAATGTCAATTAGCAGTTGTCTTCCATCTGGGTCACAGGGTCTCTAAGGTTACTCAGGCAGAGAAAGAAGCAGAGGACACACAATGGCTCTGAGCTGTACTGCCTCCCTTTGCCTTAACACAGCCGACCACAGAAGACAAGTGTGGGAGCAGGAAGCAGAGTCAGGCAGCTTCTGCAGTCATTAGAGATGGAGTGCTAAAGATTTGATCTGCAGCCTGGAACCCAGGGATTTCCATGGGGGTGGTTTTCCTTAGCCAAGCATACCATTATGTCTTCTGAGCTGTCACTAATTGTCATTCTCCTTCTGTATTATTCCTTGCCCTGCCCCAACTCAATGACCTATATAATATATGGCTCTCAATATTTGGGATCTAAAAGGGACACTAAAATGGATTATTCTTTGGGTCTGAGATTTACAAGGGAAGCTATTTACAACATGGAAAGATAGCATGACAGAGATTCCGAGGAGCATTCAAGTCCAAGGTAGGTGTTGCTCCCTGTTTGTTTCAGAGGGTAGGTGGAGGTAGGGGTCCCATGCCATTTAATTGATAGGTAGCCCATTGTCTTAGGGTTTCCATTGCTGTGAAGAGACACCATGACCATGGTAACTCTTACAAAGGAAAGCATTTAATTGGGGGTGGTTTATAGTTTTAGAAGTTTAGTCCATTATCATCATGGTGGGACATGGCATGCAGGCAGACATGGTGCTGGAGGCACTGAGAGTCTTGATCTGCAGACAGTAAAAAGAAAAACTATATACCATACTGGGCATAACGTGAGCATATATGACCTCAAAGCCCATCCCACAGTGACACACTTTCTGCAACAAGACCATATCTCCTAATAGTGCCCCTCCCTATGGGCCAAACATTCAAATACATGAGTCTGTGGGGACCATACCTGTTCAAACCACCGCACCCATTGTACCTACTTGCATTCTGGTTGTTTCTGATTCACAAATGGCAGAGGAAGGGGGAAAGGTTCATTCTTTAGTTAATGTGCGCCCCTTAACAGGGTGCCCCACCCGTAGCACCAGCTTGCTTAGGGCACTTGGTACACTTCCTTTGAAGAAGAGATTGAGGGTTTGCAGGGAGCCTTTCAGTAGGATGCTGATATCTCTTTTACAGTAACTGTGAGGGTAGAGAGAGGAAGATGCCATTACATGTAAGCATGGTTTGAATGACCCCCAGACCAAACCTAACATGTGTCACCTACGCTGTGCATCTATCCCTTACTAGTGTGGGTCAGGATGACCATTTCCACTGTGTCTGTACAAGAGGCTACAAATGCATCTACAACATTAAGATTCAAGGTCACAGATGAGGTCTGCATCACCCCGTGGCATCATGGGGTACATCACACTGAACTCACAGGCTGACTGTTATTTGCAGAGCTGTGTGTTTACATGTCACGGCTGAAGTCAAGCTGTTATTATCTTTATTATAGCTCAGAATGATCTGGCATAAAATCAATGCTCCCATATGCTTCTGGTAATAAAACTTTCTGGGAATCATAGAGTAATTCAGTGGCAGTCACAAGGAACTCCTGCTGTGGCCTGCTGGGAGCAGACAGGAGGGTGTGTTTTTAGTTTATCTGGATATGTTTTGCTCCCAAAGTGGAAAGCATTGCCTTTTAGCTGCACACCCTGCTGAATGTCCAGCTTTTATTTGTGTGGATAGCTAAATCAATACTTAGAATAAGTGATTAAATACAGCCTGGAGATGCCAGTCATGGGTCAATTCATTAAGGAGGCAGATCAGGGAATTCCAGTTCTCACTGTGCCACTAAGTGACTCTGCGACCTCTCCTTTGTGCTCCTGCATTTTCTCACGTGTATTATAGGAGATTAATCTGGAACATTCTAAAGCCTCTTTCTCCACCACAATTCTTTCATTATATACTCTCTACAAAAGACACAGAGAAGTCAACCTGTTCCTCAGAAGACACCCTAAAATGTCTGAGATGGGGCCTCATCTGTCCCAGACTGGTCTTTAATTCACTAAGTAGTCAAGGGTGGTCCTGACCTTCTCGTCCTGCTTCTGTGTTTCATCTGGAGTGTTGGGATGACAGGTATGTGTCACCAGGCCTGGTTGGAATCACCTTTGATGCAAATGTTAAGCTGCCACTAAAATGGTGAAATAATTAACAACATGGGAGAAATAAAGTATGCCTAGCCTGTTTTTAAACATGCAAACATGAGCGGGGGAAGTAAGTCACAGAAACAGACAACTTCTCTTTCTGGGTGGCTTCTCGATGGTGCTTATTTTATTCCTAATACCTTTTCAGTATTCTTTAAATTTTCTAAATGCTAGAATTAAAAAAAAAAATCCCTTCTCATTGTCTTAAAATTTGACTGCTTACCAGATATCTAAATCTTAATGTCCTCTGTTGTCTCTCAACACACAAGGATACTAATCCCTCCTTCTCTTTTTCTAAAACATACATTTATAACTATAATGAAATAAAATTGATAAACAATATAACCCAGGATTGTCTATAACTAATATGTGTGTGTATGTGATATAACCCAGGATTGTCTGTGTTATAACTACTGTGTGTGTGTGTGTGTGTGTGTGTGTGTGTGTGTGTGTGTGTGTGGTGAGGCCCTGTGACTTTGGGCATCATCAGTTCATGTATGGGAAACGCTTGTGTCACAAGTCTCCCTCCCATGTCTATTAAATGCTTATGGAACTCACATCAATAGGACAACTGAGAAATGTCCCCATTATTCTTCTTTAGGGAAGAAATATCTGCAAGAAGCTCTGTTCTGTGCTGATGCGCACCATCCTCACCATTTCTTACCAGTCCCATATATCTCTCTTCTGGTCCCTGGGAACAGGGTATGCCATGTGCCTCCGCACTTCCCCATGTGCCGGTTCATCTATCTTGTGTGCCACATCTCCTCCTCCAGCCAAAATGTCATCATCCTTTATCAGACCCAAGATATTTTTGACATTTAAGGTACACCATTATGTTATGTGCCCAAGAAAAAAATTCAAATGCTGCTAAGAAGCCTACAGCTTGTGATTAGATATCAGATGTGTCCTACTGCTGAGATACAAAATGGGAATTTAAACCAGTGAAATGAGTTTTACCTTTGAAACAGTTTGCAGGTCATGGGAGGAGCTGTTCTTAGGTGATGAAGGTGCAGAGACTCAGTGCCATGGGTTAGACAAGAATGCCATATTTGGGGCAGCACTGATATTAAATTGAGTGTGGTGATTAGGACTTGAGAGAATCAAGCAAAATGATAGGCCACATATAGCCAAGGCTAGCTATGGATACCACCCAACACAAAACCATAAACCTTCTTAAAGCATCGTGAGCTTTTGTGTTGTTTCATAACTCAGTTGTCCAGTTCTATACCATGGACTTTGTACCTGACAATGTCCAATGTCAGGTTGCAGTGTCAAAATGGCATCACACTTATATACACCACACACGTGCCCTCAGTGGTTACTAGTCCCCTATTTACTATAATTTATCAGGACACCTGTCACATCACCTTCAATGTGAATCTGTCCTGGATCTTACCACCAGAGCTGTCCCTTCTTTTGACCCAATAGCAGTAATGTTCAAAGTCTCATTCTACCCATGTTTTCCAACCTCGATGAACAAGCTTTGAAGACAGAAAAGGTCATGTCACCTCAGAAACGTGGACAGAAACACAGAGGGTCTTCAATCAGCCTTTGAAGCCAGAAGAAACCCTAGATGTTTGTTTTTCAAACTCTCCACACACTTCTGTTGAAATAGCAGAGTTCATCAGAGGAGGCCATCAGAGTCCTGTCATGTGGAAAGATGCAGGAGGTGCTGTCTGTCTTAGAACCTATGATGCTTGCCCTGTACCATTCTCCCAAACTCAGTAGCCATTAGGAACGTCAGAAGGTTCCTTAGATACTGTCAAAGGCCACATAGGGATAAAAGTTGATGTTTGTGTGTATGTAAACACACCCCCCCACACACACACACACACACACACAACACACACACACACACACCAAGGCTTGAAAGGAGAATTATCAATCAGTCAAGTCTAGAAACAGTGGCTGTCCCGTACTCTGTGATGACTCTACAGCAGGGACCTTGTAAGTGCTTCCCAGGCATGACCCTTTTCAGCCCTTGTGGAAATCCCATGAAGTAGGCACAGCAAAAATCCCAGTCCATAGGAGAGACACTGATAGCTCATAGATGTGGGAGCTGAAACGGGCATTATCCAGGGTCTTTGATGGATGCTCTCTTTCCCTTTCCTAGGCTCCTGCTCTCTATTTCTCCTCCCTCTCTCTTTTGATAGGTTCTGGCTATGTTGCCTAGACTGGCCTTTATATCCCCCTGCCTCAGATGTCCAAGTAGGTGGACTGACAAGTACATGCCATCATACCTGGCCACCGTGGGCTGTAATTCTAGAGTCCTGAATCTAAGTTAGTGACATCTCTTTGGCTTATTAAGTTATTGTCAGAACCAAGTCTGTAATCAGGCTTTTCTCTGGAACGTTGACTGGTTTCTCTGCCAATGATCTTTCCCATTCTGGGATTTAGATATATTGTATTTGTTCATTTTTTTTCTTTTTCTTTTTAAAGAGTGCCATTGTCCTCCACAGAGCCATATTTGAAAGACAGAATGATCTGCTGACAGAGAGCTTAGTCCTAGAAAGCAAGCCAGACTGAGAGGAGAGAGAGAGAGGAAGCTAGATTCCATTAATGCTTCCAATCCAATTCCGTACTGGGATAGGGTTCTGGAAAGCAAAGAGAAACAGCTCTCAGATGAACTCAGCATCATTACAGCAGGCATATGGCTCCCCTAGATAAACAGCCAGGCTCTGATTTCTCTCCTAGGAAAAGCACAACAGTGTTGTTTTACATTTGATGGTTTGAAGTCCAGTGAAATCAAAAGCAAGGCTTTTGTTGGGTCTTTGTGGATTTCAGTCCCTTTATTCTGTTCTCTTCTGCTCCCCTGTGAGACATGCTCTTGAAAACAGTGCAAAAATGAGGAAAATTGTAACCAACAGCTTCGTAAATATGCAGGTCATTTCCCTTCCTTATTTCCTTTGAAAAGATGGCGGTGTGAATTTGCCAATTCATTTTCGTTCCCCCCACAAGGCAAGGCAGAAACAGTGGAGCTATCTGTTAAGAAATGTGTGGAGCTGCCAAAACCCTGCTGAGCAGGGCTCAACATCTGGAAATCAGACTGTCGCCAGGGCAGGGAGTGAGGAAGCTAATTCTCCTGCTGTTAGCCACAGATAAAGCCTTGCTCATTAAGGCTTGGAGTGATGTCCAGGGAATTCAATTTGACTGCTCAGACTCCTGTCATCTGGTAGGGGTCTTGCCTCGTGTTCCTAAAGTCTCCCAAAGGAGCATGTGACGCTGTTAAGCGGTGGGGATGACACCCTCTATGTTGAGTTCCTCAATTAAAGGCACTTTGTTTAAACACACAATCAGTTGGATTTATAGTCCATGTTTGCTCAGAATTTACCCTAAATAAAATGTTCTTGTTAGCTTTTCAGTTGATGTCTGTAATGATTCGTCTTTAGTCTAATGTAGTTTTTATTTTCTTTGAATTATAAAGAAGGATTTGAACTGCTTCATAAATTTTGACAACGAAATCCATGATGGTAGATGCTAGCCACCTTAAAGCAGTCCATGTCTGCCCCTCCCCATGTCTGTCTGTAGCATGCTACAGCTGTGAATTGATAACAAGGAGCTGGGCTTGGTGGCACATGACTCAATGCCAGCCGTCAGGAGGTTGGTATAGATAGATTGTGAGTTTGAGGCTAGCCTGAGTTATAGAGCAAGACCCAGTTTCAAAAAATCCAGGCCTGGATGTAGCTTGACTGCAGGGCACTTGCCTGCTGGGGTCCTGGGTTTAATCCCTAATGCCATGGGGAAAAAAAAGTAAAACTGTGTAATTTAAAGCATGAACTGATAACACAACGTTTTCCTCCAGGGCTCAGTTCTAGTTCATTATTCAACAAGCACTCGCCACCAGGCAGCACGGACACTAATCTTTGGAATCCTACTGCTCCATTATTAAATTAATGGTTAATATTCGTTGACAAAGAGTGTTCAGTAAACATCTAGATGAACATAATTCTGTTGCTCTTAGAGAAACTGTATGGATTGAGTGCATTTTTACCCACTTGTGGACATTTATTTGTTACTGGGTGCTATCTTCAGTTAAATATGAAGCTGAATAGCTTCTGAGCAGGCGCTGGTGAACTTAGGCCGTGTTAATGATATACATTAACACTCCATATATTTAAAGGATTAAAATGTGGCTAATTATAATTATATATAATTATAAAACAATAAATAATTCATAATTAATGTTCATGAGTTAGCAAGAGATTGCACACAATTAGCAGCGACAGAAAACACACAGGAAGTGTGCATTTATGCAATGCCATGCATTAATGTTTAATGGACTTTGCAGGAAATGGCTAGACATTAAGTATATCAGTCTCCCAGGACACAGGCTTGTATCTGTTAACCATCCCCAAACTGTGTCCTTTCCCAGTCAGTCTTTACCTCCTCTTGTATCAAACAAAGATGACTATTGTCAAACTCCTGATGTTTCTAGGGCTTTCTGGCAGTGAACTCATACCATTCTTTTGTCTCTCACTTGACAAAAATGCCTCGTTTTGAGATTAAAGTGTGATTGCATACAATCATTGCTTGTTCTTTTCATTGTTTGGAGCACTACATTGCAGACATTGTATTTTTTTCTATTTTCATTTTCAGTGGACTTTTGTGTTGTTTCTGGTTTGAGGTTGTTATAGGTAAGTCACTGTGAGAAAATTGCTAGATGAGTCATGTAAATATTTGTTTTCACTTCAACAAATGTATAGAAGTAGAATTACCTGGTCATATGGTGGGGTACACACAAATTTATGTGGGACATGCAGATTACTTTCTAAAACAATTGGACTACTTCCATACCCTAGACATCAACGTGAGTTCTAGGTGCTCCACAGCCTTTTCAGTGTTTGATGATGTCATTCTTCCTTGTTTCAGCATTATCGGATTCATGCAGGGACATCTTGCTGTGACTATGTTCTGTTTCCCTGATGAATACACATAGTGTGCTTATTGGCTGTGTGTGTGTGTGTGTGTGTGTGTGTGTGTGTGTGTGTGTGTGTGTGACATGCATGTGTGCGTGCAGGCAGGCATAGGCCACAGTGTGTACTTGGAGGTCAGAGGACAACTTGCAGCTCTTGGTTGTCTTATAGTTGCAGAAGTCTTGCCTTCTACCATATACTTCCCAGGAGGAGTTGAGTTCAGGTGGTTATGTGGCAGCAAGCATCTCCGTTGAGCCATCTCATTGGCCTGGTTAATCTTATTTTTCATCCTTTTAGTTTATTAGTATCTTTGTCTTGAACAAGTATCTCTTGTGAATAACACAGAGTTGGGCCCTGATTTGTTAAGATCTCATCTAATGGGTCTTTCTCTTCTGTTCAACATGTCTAGTTTGTTAGCATTACATAATTCAATTATTAACATGCTTTGTTTTATGTTTACTGACTTGCTTCATTTTCTCTTTTTCTCACTTTTCTTTGATTTTGTTTTCTTCTATTTCTACTTTCTTTTGAATTGGACACAGGCTTTTAAACATGTATTTGATTTTGTATTTTCTCTGGTGTCTGTTCCTTTGGACTTTGTTTTTAAAGCAATTACTCAGGATAACAATAAACATCCTTAACTTACTATAGTCTACTTGAATTAACTTTGTACTAACTCAAATATAACTTTAGGATCCTATAGGAGTATGCTCCATCTGCCTTCATCAAACTTCTTGTACTATTAATTTGTTTTTATTTTTAAAAGTTTTATTTATTTTTATGTACATGGATGCTTTGCCTGCATGCATGTCTGTGCTACATAGTACAGTGTCTCCAGAGGTCAGAAGGGGGCACCAGATTCCCTGGAACTGGAGTTACCAACATTTGTGAGCTTCCAGGCCAGTTCTGGGAACCAAACCTTGGTCCTCTTTATGAGCTTCTGGTGTTCTTAAACACTAAGCCATCTATTCAGCCTCTTATTTTTATTTTTTGATGGCTTTTTACTTCATCATGGCCAACTCCAGAATCTCTTCCTTGTTATCAAAGTCAACAGAAAAATAGGTTTTACTTAACCAGCAATGACTTTATTTTATTTTAGTTCTGGTCAGGAATTATGGTAGGTTTGATTTGGGAGATTTAAAATTACAAATGATGTCCCTGATTTCAGGCTCACTCTCTATTAGAGAGAACTCAATGTGGACACAAAGCCATAGTCCATAAAAGACAGTGACAAGTCATGGTGGATGATTGGAGTTTCTTGTAGTTCAGAGATCCCTTTAGGTGTCTAAATGATACCCAATGTGGCTAGCACCCACAGAATATGGGAGGGTGAAGGACAGGATGGTCATAGCAGGAGACAGAATGAGCCAAGAAATGTGGCTTTGGGGATCTTCTAAACAGATGTCTGTTCCTTCAACTAAGTCTCCACCTAGTATGATCAAGGAGACCACTCGGAATGTAGAGTCAAACAAACAATTTATCCAAAACTTTTTTTTTTAATTTAATTTTATTTTACAATACCATTCAGTTCTACATATCAGCCACGGGTTCCCCTATTCTCCCCCTCCCACACGCTCCCCTTACCCCCAGCCTACCCCCTATTCCCACCTCCTCCAGGGCAAATCCTCCCTGAGGACTGCAATCAACCTGGTAGACTCAGTCCAGGCAGGTCCAGTCCCTTCCTCCCAGACTGAGCCAAGTGTCCCTGCATAAGCTCCAGGTTTCAAACAGCCAACTCATGCAATGAGCACAGGACTTGGTCCCACTGCCTAGTTGCCTCCCAAACTGATCAAGCCAATCAACTGTCTCACCTATTCAGAGGGCCTGATCCAGCTGGGGCCCCCTCAGCCTTTGGTTCATAGTTCATGTGTTTCCATTCATTTGGCTATTTTTTTTTCAATAATTGAGTAGAACCAAAATTTATTATAAGCCACAGTCGTCCTAGGGACTCCATACTATATATATAGCCTCTATGGTTCTATGGGCTGTGGTCTGATTGTTCTTTATTTTATATCTAGAATCCACTTATGAGTGAGTACATACCATGACTGTCTTTCTGGGTTTGGGTTACCTCACTCAGGATGATTTTTTCTAGTTCCATCCATTTGCCTGCAAATTTCATGCTTTCATTGTTTTTCTCTGCTGAGTAGTACTCCATTGTGTATATGTACCACATTTTTTCCATCTATTCTTCCGTTGATGGGCATCTAGGTTGTTTCCAGGTTCTGGCTATTACAAATAGTGCTGCTATGAACATAGCTGAGCATGTATCTTTATATTATGAATCAGCATTTTTGGGTATATGCCCAAGAGTGGGATGGCTGGGTCTTGAGGTAGTTCGATTCCTAATTTTCTGAGAAACTGCCATACTGATTTCCAAAGTGGTTGTACAAGTTTACAATCCCACCAACAGTGGAGGAGTGTTCCCTTTGCTCCACATCCTCTCCAACATTGGCTGTCATTGGTGTTTTTGATCGTAGCCATTCTGACAGGTGTAAGGTTATCCAAAACTTTTAAAGAAAGATTGTCATGACAAGAAGGTAATTAATGTATTATTGGCTTCAGAGATCTTGCATAAAAGAGTGTTGTAAGCTTAATAATCATGCTGACCATGTCAGGACAGCATCTCTAAGAATGTGGTACCCTTCTTCAGAAGAATGCCATCATTTGTTTGCAGGGGTCCATGAGGCACAGGCTCTCTCTGTAGCTCAGGCCACACTCGCCTTGGGCTTGCATTGCAATTCTTCTGCCTCTCAAGCCTAAGATTACAGGCATGGGCAGCCATGAAAATACCATTTTAACTGTACACAGTGTTGTATTTTTTAATATAATACCTTGACAATTTTCTTGAGTGAAGATAGATTTATTAGTTTATTGTACTTATTTAGTAGTGAAATCAAACATCAGAAATGAGATGTAATGAATTCTCAACCTTCTTTTCACAAACAGAGAATCCGAGACTCAGAGAAATGACTCCAGCTGGAAGGCTTTGTAGAGCAGAATTTGCACATTTGTTTCTGCTTGGCTTAAATCAAAGAAAAAAAACATAAATCATAACCAGACTCCATAAGTTAGTAATTCATATAATAGAATCAAAATTTTTAAAAGAAAATAAAACATGGTTTATCAACATTATCATGTAGAAGATAAAGTCATAACTATTTTCAGATTCATTTATCCTGAAGTTCTAAGTGAGGAAAAAAGTTGAACTTAGAGTAAATGCTGTAAGATGCCGAATAAAACAAGTTGACAAAAGTCGATAGCTTTTCCATGTGCTTTAAGTGGTGTTAGAAAACAGTACTGCAGGGTAAAATCTAAGTGACAGTGATATAAAAAATGAGGAGAGAGATTAATACATACAAATAAACTTAGGAGAGATGCACAGTCAAACTAAGCATGAAAATAAAAGCAAGATGTGTCAGAGGAATGTAAAGGAAAATAGGAATGAAGGAGAGCTGCAGCTGTTGGATTAATGCAAATTAAAATGAGATAATGTGATCCGAGTCATTGCCCACTCATTAAAACCCAGGTTCTGATTGGCTTAGTTTATCAGCACTGTGAACTGAGCAAATTCCCAAGGTAAAAAGACAGGGCACCTACGGGTTTGTTAATAGACATGTTGGAACAAGGAAAAGGTATAGTTAGTGCTACTGATGGAGTACATCAGCCTTCAAGTCTTCCAGAAAGGGATGACTTCCTTTATAGATTATGACTTTGTGTGTCTAGTAATTTTCTCACGGAAGCAGACACACACACACACACACACACACACACACACACACACACACACTTGTAGCTCTGACTGTAACATTTTTTTCAGATGGATTTTCATGCTCATAAATAGGAAATATTATTACAGTGATTGGCAACTAGCTGCCCTGGTGTGCTTGCTGTAGGATGAGTCAGTCTCATTACCTATCGATTCATTAAGCTTTCCTCCCAATTGTGCTGTGGGGCTGAGCTTCAATAAACAAGGACATGACCACATTATCTTCTCACACAGTAATCCTGGGCAACAGGAGCTGTAGAGCTGCCTCACGGCTTGTCTGGGTTGTGAACTCAAGCGAGTGATATTTTTAAACCCAAAGTGAGAGAATGGCGAAGCTGGCTGTGACTCAGACACCGGGCAGCTACAGCTCTTGGCTGGTCCCAGAAAAGCAGAAGACATTTTCTTTGTTTTTAGTAACTCCTGACATTTCATTTCCCCAGTCTTGACTATTGTAAACAGCCCACCTAAGCTTCGATGTCCAACCGTACTCACAGTGTAAATTTGGGCAAGACAG
The DNA here is from genome assembly GCF_004664715.2 of Peromyscus leucopus. Taxonomy (NCBI): domain Eukaryota; kingdom Metazoa; phylum Chordata; class Mammalia; order Rodentia; family Cricetidae; genus Peromyscus; species Peromyscus leucopus. Next base: position 2,581,005 of record NC_051063.1, read on the forward strand.
CAAACTGAAAACAGACAGAGTGAATTTTAGGCATTACTGACCATACCGTCTCAACCCAACCCCTCAAACCTTCAGTTGGGCTTATCTCAAAAACAATATCAGATGGGGACTAGGATTTGGCTTGTTCATTATAGTTTATCAGTTCTCAAATTGTATTTACTAATTTCCACTGGCCAAAATTATTAGTCAGGTGTTTAATGGCATAGGAGCCAGGAGCTAGCCAAATTTGTGCTATTGCACTAGACATGTGTCTTACTAGAAAGTGGACCTTGGTGGTTAATTAAGCTACCCAATTTTAGTCTTTTCTCCTATAAAATGGAGCTATTAACTGCAGTAGTTACTTTTCTGTTGCTGTGATAAAACACCACAAAGGAAAATTGAGAAAGTGAGAGTTTATTTTGGCTTACTATTCCAGTGGGACAAGAGTCCCAAGTTGCCAGCCCTGAAAGCAAGGACATGCAAGCATCACTGAATGGACTAATAAGGCTGTATTTATATATTTATGAGTGCATATGTGTATATGTAACAGTAACAACTGAAGAAGAGAAAGCCAGGAATTTGAGAAGAACCTTGGGAGAGAGTGTGGTAGGAGGTAGAGGAAGGAAATGATGTAATTATAGTTTAATAATAGTAATAATAGCTGGGCAGTGGTGGTGCACACCTTTAATCCCAGCACTTGGGAGGCAGAGGCAGGCAGATCTCTGTGAGTTCAAGACCAGCTTGATCTACAGAGCTAGTATCAGGACAGAAACCCTATCTCTAAAAATCAATGATAATAATAAAATAAAATAAAATAAAATAAAACATAATAATAATTTGAGTCCATCATGGTGGGGAGGAATGGCAGCAATTGGTATCATGAGTAGGGATCTGAGAGAACAGAACTCATACTGCAACATGAAACAGAGAGACTGAACTGGAGGTGAGGCAAGGCTCCAAATCCTCAAAGCCAAACTCTAGTGATGGGCTTCTAACAGCAAGGCTGTACCTCCTAACTTTTCATAGCATCCACCAAACAGTACTACCCACTGGGGACCAAGTGTTCAAATACCAAGTATGTGGGGCACATTTTCATTCAAACCACATTAACTAAGTTGGACTGTTATAAAGATTGAGTGATATCCCAGGCATTATGCTGTGGATATCACTCTGTATAAATAAAACACTGATGGCCAGTGATCAGTCAGGAAGTATAGGCGGGACAAGGAGAGAGGAGAATTGGGGAAACAGGAAGAAAGGGAGGAGACACTGCAGCCATGGGCAGGAAAGCAGCATGTAAAGATGCCGGTAAGCCACCAGCCATGTGGCAAGGTATAGATTTATAAAAATGGGTTAATTTAAGCTATAAGGACAGTTAGCAAGAAGCCTGCCACGGCCATACAGTTTGTATGCAATATAAGTCTCTGTGTTTACTTGGTTGGGTCTGAACAGCTGTGGGACTGGCGGGTGACAAAGATTTGTCCTAACTGTGGGCAAGGCAGGAAAACTCTAGCTACAGCATTAGGACTATATAGCTCAGTGACTGGGTGATATCCCACACATAAGGACTATAGGACAGTGCTTGAGTGAGATTCCATACATAAGGACTATAGATCAGTGACTGAGTGATATCCCACACATAAGGACTATAGCACAGTGACTGAGTGAGATCCCACACATAAGGGCTATAGCACAGTGACTGAGTGAGATCCCACACATAAGGGCTATAGCACAGTGCTTGGCACTCAGTTTATGCTCAGTAAACAGATGCTTGTCACATGCTGAACTTAGGGAGAAGAAGAAGAAGAAGAAGAAGAAGAAGAAGAAGAAGAAGAAGAAGAAGAAGAAGAAGAAGAAGAAGAAGAAGAAGAAGGAAGTGGCACCATGGAACTTTTGTGAATGCCACATTATCTGAACATAGGACTACAGTGCTCTGTAGGTTGTTACAGTCTCCCTCATCAGGTACCTCTTCGCTTAGAATTACAAAAGGTGGCAATTTCATCATTCCCACATTTCAACATATACACAGGAGCATGACTATAAAAGCATTCAACTGTGAAATAAGAAAACGTTGCCACCATTAGCCAAAGAAGGACAAACAAATGCTTAAGGAGCTTTCTCCAAATTCTGAGATTCACCAAGATGATGTGTCATAGAGTGATGACCACAGGGGCCAGTCACATCAACTAAACTTTCAAAATTTAGGTTGGTGAGTTCACTGCAGAGTTGCTGAGCTTCCTACCCCAAATTGCTTCCTTGGGCCTCTGGAAGCCCACTGGGGCATCCTTCAGCCACACAAAAATATCAAGGCTGCCACATTCTGGCAGATCTCAGAGGTCCAATTTTGTTTCTACTAGCAATTTGTCTCCCACAAAATAGTTTTAATGGTTTTTAGTAGGCTTTCCCTAATCTTGTATATTTTATCATGGTGGGTTTGGCTGTTGTTTTTCAGTGTGCAAAACTGATACCCTGGGGTGCCATTGTCACAAGTGCCCTGCCAATGAGCAGTACCAGTGAGATAAACTCCTGGTCCTGTGTAGTTGGATTTTTTTTTTGGACTGCCAGCTAACAAATAATGACATAGAGACTTATTATTAATTATGAAAGTTTGGCCTTATCTTAGGCTTTCCCCACTGGTTCTTATAACTTAAATTAACCCATTTATTTTAATCTACATTCTGTCATGTGGCATTACCTCTCTTTCATCTTGCACCTCCTGTTTCCTCTCTGTCTGTCTGGTGACTCTGCCCTTCTTTTTCCCAGAGTCCTCTCTGTCCCTGGAAGTCCTGCCTAACCTCTTTCTAGCTATTGACCATTCAGATTTTTATTACATCAATCAGAGCAAGATATCTTCACACAGTGTACAAATATCCTACAACAGTCCTGCCTTCTGTGTGATCACCATGGTCATGACTCATGTGTGAGAATTCTGTCAGTGGTTTTGCTGACCCACAAGCCCCCTCTCTCATGAATAGGCACCCATGACCACTGGACAATCAGGGAGAGTATGGTTTCCATAGGGGTCCCTTGGTCTAGACAGCAGCCATGAATTCTTTTGATAAAGTTTTCTTTCTCCTAGTTTGAAGCATGCCAGTCATTTGTTAAACTGAATTTTTAATGAATGTCCTTCTAGTGGGGTAACCTGCAACCATCCTCTTTGTCACCTCTGTAGACCACGTGCTACTTCCCACCAAGGCCTTTTCTCTAGGTTGCTATTCTTTAATGTCATTTCTAGTCTGTTCTGATTACCCAGTCTGGAAATACAGAAGAGGCACCTTCTCCTATGCTATTCTTCTGATTTGACTTCTAGGGAATCCCTATAAGCCTAGGCTTGAAACTATTCTGACATTGTCACAATCCCTCCTAATGCTCACAACGTGGCAAGAATTTAGTATTGGCCTTTCTGATTTGCTCTATTCTTTGGAGACCTGACTTTGACCAATTCCAGAACTTTGTATTACATGCATGTAATGTCTTTGGCTAACAATGCCCATAGGAAGTAATTCTCTACTTATTTCTGTTTGTAAATCTACTTATTTTCTCCAGCCATAATTATAGGGTATTTCAACACATGGAGCTAAAGAAATTGATTATATATATATGAAGACAACTTAGTTATAGTGAGAATGAGACTAAGCATGTTGAACAGGCTTTGTAAAAGTCAGAATGTGGGAATATGAGAAAGAGAGCCATTTTAGACCAAAACATGAGGTATTCCACAAAATCTGAATTTTGCACTGTTGAAATGTTACTAAAGGGGTGATAATGGGGCTTCAGGATCAGCAGACTTTTCTAGTTAGTAAATATTTTAGGATTTTCAGGTTACACATTCTGTCTCCACTAGTTGTGTTTACAGGTAAGCAATCATAGACCATGTTGTCCATGAATGAGTTTGGCAATATTTCAATAAATCTTTATTTATAAAAATATGTCTGGGGCCAGATTTGGGCCACCAGACACAAACTTTGCTGTCTGTGACATTTTTGATCTTCTACAAAGCAGAAGACACTCTGCCTTATCCTACTACTTAGAAATAGAATGCTTCCTATATCTATCTTGTTTTCAAACTTGATCAATAGCCATCTTAAAAGTAACTTAGGCAGTTGTGTTGCTTGGAAATTGGTAGGTTTACTTTCTCTTTCTTGGCATGTAATCCTAATATATTCCCTCAAATGTTCAAACCTAAAAGTAGTTATTTCATTAAGACATCAATAATAATACAGTTCCTAAATTCTAGCTGTGGCCATGTAGGCAACCCAGCCAAGCCATCAAGGAGTAGGAAGGTTTAGCAGCTCCGTTGTATTGTAATCCAGGCATTGCTTACAGACTCTCATTATCTGACATGCTCACTAGTGACCCCTGTATGCTTTGGATGGATGCTGTGATGGACATAATGAGCTCGAGGGAACTGAGTGTCCAAGGTGATAGGTGAAATGTGCAGTGTACAAATCTGACAGGATCTGAAGCCTGTGTTCTGATGTTCACATTGGTTCTATGGAGGCTGGAGAGTTGGCTGAGCACTAGTTGCTCTTTCAGAAGACCAGGGTTCAGTGCCCAACACCCACATGGTGTCTCATAACTATCTATAACTCCAGTTCCAGGAGCTCCAACTGCCTCTTTTGACCTCTGCAGGCACCAGGCACTGCTGTGGGATGGTCTGTATGTGCTCTGATTGGTCAATAAATAAAACACTGATTGGCCAGTGGCCAGGCAGGAAGTATAGGTGGGACTAACAGAGAGGAGAACTGAGAGAACAGGAAGGAGGAGGGAGACACTGCCAGCCGCCACTGAGACAAGCAGCATGTGAAGATGCCGGTAAGCCATGAGCCACATGGCAAGGTATAGATTTATAGAAATGGGTAAATTTAAGATGTAAGAACTAGATAGCTAGAAGCCTGAGCCATTAGGCCCAACAGTTTAAATAATATAAGCAGGATTTGTTTATTATAAGTGGGCTGGTGGACTGCCGGGGCTTAGTGGGACCTGGAGAGAAAACTCTAGCTACAAGGCACATGTGATGCACAGACATACATACAAGCCAAACACCTATACCAATTAAATAACATAAATAAAAATTTAAAAATTCATGTTGACTGAGGAGCAGGCTCTGGGTGTCCCCAAACAGACAAATCAGTAGCTTCAAATTCCACTTTCTAAATGGTTGGGAGGTGTGATATCCATGCTCTCTAATATGCCTTCAAATGTCCACCTGAAATGACATTCAGCCACTTAAGCAAATATGCCTTAAACAGGTGCCATATCTCTATTCTGTTCCAGTGACCTGGATATCTTGTATTTGTTTTCTAGAAATAATGGTCTGCATTTTCCATGGAACTCAGAACACACCTGCTACTCTGTAGAAAAAATTGATATAGGAATAAAAATATTCTTATAAAAACAGTGCAAGTCACAAAATTTAAAAAATTAATACTTGTGTGCACACTTTATTTATTTATCCATTTAATTAGTTAGAGATAGCATCTCCCACAAAGCTACACTGGCCTGGTAATCATTCCATAACCTAGAGTAGCCTTGAATTCATAGCAATTCCTCTGCCTCAGACTCAAGTACACAGGTCACTGATGTATAACAGTGCATAAGAAGATGATTTCTCTTTTTAAAATCTGTGTGTGTGCATGTGTGTTATTGTTGTTTTTGAAAGAGGATCTCACCATGTTGCCCTGGCTAGCCTAGAACTCACCATGTAGTCCAAACTGGCCGAGGAAATACAGCAACTTTCCTACTTCAGTCTCCCAAATGTTTGGGTCATAGGAGCACACCACCACAGCCAGATGAAAGCTGCAAGCTCTTGTATGCAGTATCATCGTGACTAAAATAAATCACCCTAAAACTTAGGTGGGGGTAACATTTGGAAGGAAATGGTTAGGGAGGTGTGATATCCTTCCAAATGTTACCCTGGAAGAACTAAAACAAATGAATAAACAAACAAACAAACAAATAAATAAAATGTTTTTTTTAACCTTTTAATTTTTAAATTTAGTAACTAAAAACAAAGTCCCAGTTAATGGCCCAAATGGGTTGACCAAGGAAATTAGTAAGGGAGAAAAGTATAAGACAAGTTCCCCTGGGCCAGAGTTGAGCTAGGCAGGGGTTTCATAGCTGCAGCAGCCAAACATCGTGCCAGCAGAAACGGAGAAAACCAGTGAGAACAGAGTGGTGTCACAGGAAGAGGAGTCACAGAACTAAAGGGAAACAATGCAGCCAGCGGGGGCACCACCCTGACCAGGGATGCGGGAGGCTTAGCAACTTCCTTATATCAGCCAGGAATGACTTGGAGTCAAGACACCTGCAACATTTTGTTCAAAAAGTTTTGTGTGTATTCATGTGTGTAAATATGAGTGCACATGGTATGTTTGTAGAGGTCAGAGAACGACCGGGGGTATCAGTCCCTGTCTTCTACTTTATTTGAGACTGGGTTTCTTTGGTATTTACCACTGTGTACTCCAGGCTAGCTGGCCATCCAGCTTCCAGGGTCTCTCCTGTGTTCTCCTCCTATCTTACCATAACAGTGCTGATTTCACAGATATGTACCCAGCTCTATGTGGGTTCTGGAGGTTCAGACTCAGGGCCTCATCATTAAATGGCAAGTGCTTTACCCAGTGAACTATTTCCCCAGTCTAGCTGTTTCTTCTCTCCGTTTTAGAAATGGATTAAAAAGTTCTTAGAGAACCCCCTCTGGTGGTTGACCCACACATGGACTCCAACACACACACACACACACACACACACACACACACACACACACACACACACACACACTGGATACTATAACAAAGCATGCATAAGCAACTGCTAACTTTCCTAGGCTGGTAGTATAGGTAGGCACCCCTGTCCCATTTCAAGAAGAGAGCATGCATTGCTCTAACATTCCTAGGGGGAATGCAACCCTTAGGGTTACTGTACGGTCAAGACCACATGCAAAGGGAGCAAAAGAACCTTCATTGGGAAGAGGGGGCTGGACATGAGTAGTCAACAGCATTGTAACCTCTACCAAGAGCATTCCCCTCAAATCATTAATTCACAAATGGTTCCACGTTTATACTTGGATTTATCTAGGTAAACAGAAGATTTTATCATCAAATAGTAACCTGCTTATTCTATTTGGCCAAATCTGATCTCAGATAATTAGCTTTCAGGCTCCCAAATTATTCCTAAAATGCAAATTGGCTTCCTAATTTCCCCATCCCAAACAGTGGTGAGATATAATTATGTACCATTAAACACCTGCTAAGCTAAAGTGGATGGGTGGGGGAGTCAAGGAATATGGAGGAATTGAACATTGCTATTGCGATGATGGGAAACTCATTTTCATTATCTGAAAACTACAGGATGAGGTGGATATCTACACCATAGTCTAGGAAAATCAGCAATTGGATGTGTTTGCTGTGCTATAGTATCCAATGTGCTTGTGTGTTGTGAGAGTGTGCATGCATGTGTGGAAGCCAGAGTTTGATATCTGGTGTCTTCCTCTATGGTTTTCTATATATTATCTTGGAACAGGGTCTCTCACTGAATCCAGACCTTACTAGTTGGGTTGACCAGTTGACCAGAGCTTACTAGCTGGGCTGATCAGTTGACTGGTAAGCTCCAGAGAGCTGACTGTCTCGATCCCCCAGCATCAGGGTCACAGATATGAAGATCATGTCAGGCCTTTACATGAGTGCCAGGGATTTGATATCAGGTCCTTGTGCTTGTGACCTGGGCACTTTACCACCTGTGCCAACTCCCAGTTCTATCTGGTGTTTTGACTGCACCTACAACATGTGGCATTCTAATTAGGCTCAGCAAATTCAACTAACATAATGAAATTTCAAGTCAGATCACATAAGTGAAGAACCAGGAACTTCCTTGTCAGTTCTAACATCAAGGTAGAAATCATCTATTAATTCACTATTTTATGACTACCTACGGTGTATCAGAAATTAGGCTACCTTTGGGGTGAGATGGGAATGAAAAAACAAACAAAGATGGTTCCAATCTGAGAGAATTCAGGTTCTTTATCCAACATAGTTACTGGCTGTGGATAAAGCATCATCCTTCTTGCCAGAGTATAAAATAAAATGAAATATTAAAAAAACTCAATGGAACCTGGGCAGTGGTGGTGCACACCTTTAATCTCAGCACTCAGGAGGCAGAGGCAGGCAGATCTCTGTGAGTTCAAGGTCAGCCTGGGCTACACAGTAAAACCCTGTCTTCAAAAACAAAACAAAACAAACAAACAAAAAAACTCCCAAAATTCTCAATGGTTTCTGAATGCATTTCCCTGGCTGGCAGCATTAACCTGACCTGGGAATTTGATGTAAATACTATCACAATGTCCTTTCCAGACATAGTGAATGAGAAATTCTGATATTTTTAAAGATTCATCTCTCTCTCTCTCTCTCTCTCTCTCTCTCTCTCTCTCTCTCTCTCTGTGTGTGTGTGTGTGTGTGTGTGTGTATGAGTGCAGGTACTTGCAGAAATCAGAGGTGGGCATTGGATCTCCTGGAGCTGGAGTTTACAGGTGATTGTGAGCCATCCAATGTAGGTGCTAGGAATGGAACCCTGGTCCTCTGGGAGAGCATTATTGTGTTATTAACCACAGAGCCATCTCCCCAGCTCCTAACACTGTGTTAGTAAACCCTCCTGGTAATTCTGACCTGCCTCATATTTAGGGCCAACTGTTACATGGGGAAATACAGCCTTTTCATCAGGCCAATGAGTCTCATTACGGGCCTCAGAGTATTTTAAAAGTTCTTGGACTGTATCATACTGATAGGATGCCTGTCTACCATGCATGAAGCTCTAAGTTCCACCCTTAGTCCCACAAAAAACAAACAAACAAACAAAAACCAGATGTGGTGATACACACCTGCAATATTAGTCCTAGAAGTCGAATGCCATCCTCAGCTATATCGCAAGTTTAAGGCTAGCTTGGGATACATACCGTTTCAAAGTACCGAAGTAAGTACACAATCATTCTTTTCTTTTCTTTTATTTTATTTTACAATACTATTCAGTTCTACATAACAGCCACAGATTCCCTTGTTCTCCCCCTTCCTGCCCCCCTCCCCTTACCCCCAGCCCACCCCCATTCCCTCCACCTCCAGATCAAGGCCACCCCCGAGGACTGAGATTGACCTGATAGACTCAGTCCAGGCAGGTCCAGTTCCCTCCTCCCAGACTGAGCCAAGCACCCCTGTGTAAGTCCCAGGTTTCAAACAGCTATCTCATGCAGTGAGCCCAGGACCTGGTACCACTGCCTAGATGCCTCCCAAACAGATCAAGCCAATCAACTGTCTCACCTATTCAAAGGGCCTGATCCAGTTGGGGGCCCCTCAGCCTTTGGTTCATAGTTCATGTGTTTCCATTCGTTTGTCATTCTTGATACTCTTCCCAACTCAGTCAACTCTCAAGGGATGAGGCATGGCCTCTTCTAATAGGAAGATACATAGATGTTTGTCTCTTTATTCAATTCTCCGTGTGATTTCACTGCTAATCCAGAGTTTGCTGAACTCAACCCCCTACTTCTTGATGGTTTTTGGGTCTCAAAGTATAGTTCATTCAAGGAAGAGGAAAGAAGAGTGTAGCATGGTCTTTGAATATTGTATACCAGACACAGAGCAAGAGTCTAAAAGATACAAAGGACAAGTGAAGGAAGAGAAGATGGAGGGATGGAGGAGCAGAGGGTAAGACAGCCAAGAGAAGCAACCGAACAGTGGCTGTGTTGTTTTAGACTCTCTACAAATAATATCTGTTAGGTGTCACGATTTGAACTTTTGTTCCCCGCTGGCCACATGAATTTGAAGGCCATGGAGTCTTTGGAGGCAGGATCTGACTGGTGCTAGAAGCAGACCAGTGGAGGTTAGAGCTGCCTTTGGTTCTGATCTACTCTCTGCTTCCTGTTGACTACCATGCAAATAGCCCCACAGCAAGCTCCCACCATCATACTCCAAGGCCCTACCACTGCCACGCCTTCCTCCCCAGGATGGGATAAAATCTTGCTGAAACCATAAGCCACAATAGACCTTGCCCTGCTTTGGTCATTTCTGTATGCCTATTGGCAAGTTACTCAGGTTCTCTCTCTCTCTCTCTCTCTGTAAAATGGAGGTACTAGGGACTGGAGAGATGGCTCAGCTCTGTAATTAATAGTTACTTTGCTGTTGCTATGATAAAATACCATGATCCAAAGTGTCTTATAGATGAAAGTTAATTTTGGAAGAATCTGTGGTGCTGAGGAAGGTATGGGAGCAGGTAGCCAGAAGGCAAGATGCTGACTGATAACATTCTGTCACATAACAAGCTGAGAGAGATAAATAGCTAAGGGGTGAGACTATGGACTTTCAAAGCTCACTCCCAGTGATGTACTTTCTGAAGGCTGTACTTTCTAATGGTTCTATAACATCTTTAAACAGTGAAACCATTGGGGGACCAAGTCTTCATGTACCTGAGCCTATGTGTATATTTCTCATTCAGAGGACCATAAAGCATTTGCTATTCTTATAGGGGACTGGGTTTAGTTCCCAGCACCCATGTTGGGCAGTCAATGATTGCCTAAAACTCCAGCTCTTGGGAATCTACAGCCCTCTTCTGGCCTCTGCTGGCAACTGCATTCATGTGCATGTACCCACATACAGACACACATACATACACATAATTAAAAATGCACATAATTAAAAATGATAATAATAAGAAACAAAACAGTGAGGTTAATAGCACCTAGGCTTTTGCACATACAAAGTAACTGATGGACACAGTCAGGACAGGGCTAAGGCCATGGTTAGGTGCTAGTATATTCACAGGATAATAAATACTGTAATGGTATTCCAACACTTTACAGCAGGCTCCCATCATCCAAAGAGCCACTCAGTAGAAGCAGAGATGTAAATGTAAACAAGCTGGTCACAACAAGATGAAATTAATGCCAGTACAGTGGACTTCAGGAGAAATTCTGTCTCAAAACATCGAGGTAAAGTTAAAAGCATGCCTTTGTTTCTGAAATGTCACTTTTAGGAATCTTTTCAGAGAAATGAAAAAAAAAATTCAATGGACCTGTTAAGTACAGTTTCTTACACTCAGCTCTGGGGAGGAGGATGATTAAAAATAGAGAGAAATTGGAGGGGGAACATGGAAGGAAGATGAGGAAGAGAAAGGAACCAGTCACTAGGGAAAAAATAACCCACAAGAGAATACCACAACACCCACTAATGATGAGACTATTGAACTAAGCGGGGTGCATTCATAATGTAGAATGTTCTGCAGCTACCTAAAATTAGTTTTCTCTGTGTATAAGTGTCTGTCCACAGCAGTACTGAACCAAAAAAAAAAAAAAAAAAAAAGCAAGTTTAAAGTGTAGCTTTTTACATGGTAGGGTGCCACTTAGCAAACAAAAATGTAACTAAAGATTTGTATACATTTGCCTAAAATGGAAAGAGGTGGGCAATGCTCTGTATTGGTTTGATTATAATATTGCTTCATGCTTAGAATTGGAAACTAGATGAAAGTTGCCAACTTTTGTTAGTTTGTTCTTGTTTTTTTTTTCCCTTAGATGGAGGAAATAACATGTGAGGTAGAGAGTGGCAAATTTTTAATTTGTTGAGCTATAACTTTTATATATTTAATCACATCTCTTACAAGTTCAGCTGTATCTTTTATATTCTTAGGCCTCATATGGCCAACTATATCCTTTATATGTTTAACTCTACCTTTGGTATGTGGAACTACATTCTTCCCACCATGTTCTGTAGGGCAGAGTCCTCATTTTATCGTTCCCAGTCTCCACCACAGACCGAAGCTCATGGGTAATGGGAACTTGAGTGTTGTGTTGAGTTGCACCAGTGGGAATCCAGAGAGCAGAGAGTTGACATATGGCATGTCAGGACCACCCACAGTGAACAGATCCAGCATTATTTCCCCCTCATTGCTGTGACCAAATGCCAGATGACAGACAACTTAAAAGTGGAATGCTTAGCTGGGCGTTGGTGGCACACGCCTTTAATTCCAGCACTCGGCGGATCTCTGTGAGTTTGAGGCCAGCCTGGGCTACCAAGTGAGCTCCAGGAAAGGCGCAAAGCTACACAGAGAAACCCTGTCTCGGAAAAAAAAAAAAAAAAAAAAAAAAAAAAAAAGTGGAATGCTTTACCTTGGCTCACAGTTTACAGGGACACATTACTCTGCTGTGAGGAAGGAATGGCAATGGAAGCCGGAAGTGGTAGGTCACACTGAATCTGCAGGAAGAGGCAGTGAGATGTTGGGGAGTATCATTTTAAGGTGTGTTATTCTTGTTTATGTTGTATTTGTTTAACTCTGTGAAGTTGTGTTACTGTTCCTGACTAAAACACTTGATGGTCTTATAAAGAGCTGAATGGCGAATAGTGAGGCAGGAGAAAGGACAGGCAGGGCTGGCAGGCAGAGAGAGGGAGAAATTTTGGAGAAGTGGCCAGAGAAGGAGGAGGACTCCAGGGGTCAGCCACCCAGCTACACAGCAAGCCATGGAGTAAGAAACAAAGAAAGTCTACAGGAATAGAAAAGGAAAAGCCCAGACACAAAAGGTAGAGAGGCTAATTTAAAGTTAAGAAAAGCTGGCCAGAAATAAGCCAAGCTAAGGCCAGGCACTTATAAGTACAAATAAGCTTCCATATGTGATTTATTTGGGAGCTGGGTGGTGGGCCTCCGAAAGAGCAAAAACAAATAACAACAGTGAGAGAAATGAATTCTACTTCTCCCTGCACTTGCCTTTTTATTCAATGAAGGACCTCATCCACGGCATGCTCCCACCCAAACTTAAGGAGAGGTTTTTCTTCTTCATGGACATAAAAACACCCTCACAGACATACCCGGAGATACATGTCCATGCAATTTGAAATCTAGTCAAGTTGACAATTGAGGTTAGCCATCACAGGGATTTTGAGATGCAGAGGTGAGAAAGAAAATCAAAATCATCCAGATAATTTAGATTTGGTACAATTGCCCTTGGGCAAACCTTCCACTTTGTGTTGTGAGGTCCTCATTTGCAGAACCTAGGTGATGGGTTGCAGAACTTTGGGTCAGGCTTTTTATCAACCCTGTCAATCAGCCCTGTCATTTTTCCCAATCAGGGGAATTATGGACATCAATGAGATAAAAAGTAAATATTCTTGATGTGTCTAGAAGTAATTTGCAAGTGACACAGCCTACAAATAATGGTCTGTGATTGGCAGCCAGGGTGTCAGTTCCCCTGAGGGTCAGAGTTCAGGAACTGCCACCTGCATCATCCTCGAGTCTCCTTGCTAGGAAAATATGTCCAGTGCATATGCTTGGAGTCTAGATGGTGGACATCCAGCCATTCAATCAGTAATCAGCTAGCCTGAGGGTGATGTGAATGAGTAACTTATTACAGGGCAATGGAGCATGCATAGAATTTATCGTCTCATGTCCTAGTCAGTGTGAAATATGGGCAAGCTCATTCAGTAACTCCTTGAAATTATCTCCCAGGCAATAGATTAGTCAGCCTCACTGAACGTGCAAGCTGTGCTGACCATTTGTCACAGGAAGGTGGACATTTTCTTCTCTTTTTTCCCCTTGTCCCAAGAATATGAGTGATTTAGGGGAGGGCGAGCTTCTGGATTGGTTTTCACCCTCCCAGACCTTGGCCTCAACTGGGGTTCTGAAGACTGCGAAGCAGTCAGGTTTCATTTGCTGCAGATGGCGCCTCAGCCAGGCTGGCAAAAAGTTGGACTGCTTATCTGTGCATTGCATCAGCACTACAATCTGCAAAAGTTGGCTTGCACTTGCAGTGGGAATTAAGTAAAAGCAAACAGCAAAAAGCAAAGAAGATAAATAGAGCTGCATGTGGACTGGTTCCATTAAAAATAACTTCTAGACTTACATTTTCATTCCCAATGCCCATCAATAAATCAGCTCACAAGGAATATAATGTCTTGTTTTGTCTTCTGTTATAGGATGAGATTGTTCTGAAATGGCTGAAGTTTTATTTTTGTTCAGGGCCATGGATCAAATCCTGTGCCTTTTAACATGTGCCAGGCAAGCACACTACAGCCCCAAGTAAAAATAAGTTCTCCACGAATCTTTCTGAAAAATCCTTCACTCAGGATGAGCACATAATATTCCTGTGTGAAGTATGCCACTGAATTTCCTGATGTATTCCTAAATTCTTAAAGTTAGGCCAGTGATGAGACAACCATGCATGTTGGCACCAGTGTGTTGACAGTCACTGTCCTCAGCAGGACATATTTATCAGATCAGCTAATGTACCAGAAAAGTTCAGGTCGTCTTCAGGCATGGATGAATCCAGGCATTCAGGTTACATGGTTAGGGGTTTGTCTGGACTCCACTTGCCCTTTTTCTATTTGGGTTTTTTGTGGTAGTATTGTGTTCCCCAAAATTTTGTGTACCTTAATAAACTTATCTGGGGTCAGAGAACAGAAAAGCCACTACTTAGGCAGTGATAGCACACACCTTTAATCCTAGCATTCCAGAGGCAGAAATCCATCTGGGATCTCTGTGAGTTCAAGGCCACTTTGGAAACAGCCAGGCATGGTGACTTTAATCCCAGGAAGCAAGCCTTTAATCCTAGGGAGTGATGGTAGAAAGCAGAAAGGTATATAAGGTGTGAGGACTAGAAACCAGCATTTGGTTGGTTAAGCTTTCAGGCTTTGAAGCAGCACAGTTCAGCTGGGATTCATTCTGGATGAGGACTCAGAGGCTTCCAGTCTGAGGAAACAGGACCAGCTGAGGAACTGGTGAGGTGAGATAGCTGTGGCTTGTTCTGCTTCTCTGATCTTCCAGCATTCACCCCAATAACTGGCCTCAGGTTTGATTTTATCAATAAGAACTTTTAAGATTCATGCTACAGGTTTTGGTGAGGCTTTTGATTCATTGAGTCATACAATATCTATCAGCTTGAGAAAACACCCTGCTAGAATATCAAGTCTGATGGGAATAACAATTCTTTTGCTTCGTGATTTTGTTTTGAGGTTGTCTTATTGGTTTGGCTTATTCATGTATATTGTGTTTGTGTGCCATGGAACACATATGGAGACTAGAGGGCAACTTTGTGAAGTCAGTTCTCTCCTTTTGCCTTTATGTGGACTCTGGGGTTTGAACTCAGGCCATCAACTTTGCACAGTAATTGCTTTACCTGTGGAACCAGATGCATATTCTTGAATCAAAGATGGTAGCCCATTGGAAATGCTCTGACTGGTCATACCTTAGTCTCATGACTCCATGGAATAAACTGAATAGATTCCATTCTACCCCCACAGACTACATTCAGGCAGATTTCTTCTCAAAGAAGGAAGGACAAATTATTACTAAAGAATAGAGAATGGGTGATGGGTGGTAAAACCCAACCAATTGACCAACAGACAGAGCACATCTTCCTACTGGAGCTGGTAATGGGAAGATGTTTGGTATCAAAATTCATCCATCTCCGCTGGGTGCTCTTCAGCAAGGTTTCTAGTGAGGCTGCCAAGGTCTGATTGCTGGGAAAGAACATCACAGTGCCACTCACACTTACAACTCCCTCCCTCTCTCCCCACTCACACCTCTCACCACACCTCCCTTAGCACTCACTATTGAATCAATTCTCTTAGATGGGGCCATTCTACTCAGCACAGAATACAACTCAGATGGGAAAGCAATACGGAGCCCTTGCACACTAATTTATTTTAAAGAGTATGTGTGTGTGTGTGTGTGTGTGTGTGTGTGTGTGTGTGTGTGTGTGTTTGCATGTGCATGTGTGTTCATGTGTGTACCTGAATGTCTGAGTGTATGTATGTGTATCACATGCCTGGAGGAGCCTGTGAAGGTCAGAAGAAGAAGTCATTGGATGTCCTAGAAATATAGTTATAGGCGACTGAGCCACCATGTGAGTGACGGCACTGAACCCAGGTCCTCTATAAGAGCAGGAAGTGCACTTACCCTCCAGCCCTGCATTTCATCAAACTGAAAAGCACTGGTGATCCTGACACATTAAAGGAAAATCCAAAGTTCCACAGTCCACAGAAGCATCTGGAAGTGGAGCAGATTGCAGGATTGTTTAAAGAGAGCCTGGCCATAAGAGTGCTTACATTTTTAAACACCAAACTGAGAAAAAGGAGAAATGGTTCCATTAAATTTTAATGTCAGGGAAATGGGCTGGCGGGCAGTGGAAGGCTGTGCAGCTTGTAATGAGAGCTCATTCTGACTCTAAATTCTTCCTAACTGCCACAGGATCCACCCTGCATCAGTTGTGTCTAATGAAGGTGATGGTGGAGAAAGGCCACGCCTCCTCCCCATCAAGGCCTCTTTGGGACATCATGTACTTGAGAAGCAGATGGGCTTTCTTCCAAAGCCTAGAGATTTGTGTCTATGCCTCAGTCCTGGGATTTTCATTCTGTCTTCAGGGAGAGGGATTTAAAAGGGATGAGGAAGACCTGCTGAGCATCAAAGAGGGGCCTCTGTGTAGTCTAACACTGTGGTCCAATTCTAATGAAGTTGGGTCCAGACAGGCATGTACATACATGTGTGTGTAGCTTTGTGTGCATACAAGTGTGTGCAGGAATGCATATGTGTGTCTACATGTAGGAAATATTAAAGTGTGTGTGTGTGTGTGTGTGTGTGTGTGTGTGTGTGTGTGTGTGAAATCAAGGCTATATCTATCTGGGGACTGGTTCAGATTTCTCTGAGCTGGGCTGAGCAGAAGGCTCAGTAGGTAAAGCACTTTCTATACAAGCGTTTGGACTCAGTTTGACTCTCTAGGACTCACATGCATCTGTGATCCCAGGACTCCATGGGGGGATGAGAGGCAGGGACGAAAGAATCCCCAGAGCCTCATGGACCGGTTGGCCCTACATGTGCAGTGGCAAACAACCAGAGGCCCTGTCTCAAACAAGGAAGAAGGCGAGGACCAACACCCGAGGTTGTCCTCTGGCCTCCACTGCACACTGCAGCACACACACCAGCGCTCACATCTGCACACTGCAGCACACACACCAGCACTCACATCTGCACACTGCAGCACACACACCAGCACTCACATCTGCACACTGCAGCATACACACCAGCACTCACATCTGCACACTGCAGTATACACACCAGCACTCACATCTGCACACTGCAGCACACATGCACCAGTGCTCACATCTGCACACTGCAGCACACACACCAGTGCTCACATCTACACACTGCAGTATACACACCAGCATTCACATCTGCACACTGCAGCACACACACACCAGCACTCACATCTGCACACTGCAGCACACACACCAGCACTCACATCTGCACACTGCAGCACACACACCAGCGCTCCCATCTGCACACTGCAGCACACACACCAGCACTCACATCTGCACACTGCAGTATACATACCAGCATTCACATCTGCACACTGCAGCACACACACCAGCCTCACATCTGCACACTGCAGCACACATACCAGCACTCACATCTACACACTGCAGTATACACACCAGCACTCACATCTGCACACTGCAGCACACACACCAGCACTCACATCTGCACACTGCAGCACACACACCAGCACTCACATCTATACACTGCAGCACACATGCACCAGTGCTCACATCTGCACACTGCAGCACACACACCAGCACTCACATCTGCACACTGCAGCACACACACTAGCACTCACATCTGCACACTGCAGCACACATGCACCAGCGCTCACATCTGCACACTGCAGCACACATGCACCAGTGCTCCCATCTGCACACTGCAGCACACACACCAGCACTCACATCTGCTCACTGCAGCACACATGTACCAGTGCTCACATCTGCACACTGCAGCACACACACCAGCACTCACATCTGTGCACTGCATAACACACACCAGCACTCACATCTGTGCACTGCATAACACATGTACCAGCGCTCACATCTGCACACTGCAGCACACATGCACCAGTGCTCACATCTGCACACTGCAGCACACATGCACCAGCATTCACAGAGGGGAACATGAATGTACACAAAGATATGAAAGCTCTCAGAGCCTTGAATTCTTCATCCATTGAGACAATAACAAAACAACCAGTGATCACAACAGGCCCCACACTGATGGTGGGGATGGTCGCAGCTAACCATTGGAGAGTACTGCTCCTCATACTCACCACAGCCACTTAGGTGAATTTGAAAAGCTGCTCCTTCAAAACGGGGAATTGTATAAATAAGGAGCCCAGTCACTTACATGCTTCAGGCCCTGTGGTGGTCTTAAAGGGAGTGCTGTACACAAGTGACCCCTCTGTGTCCTCACAGTTCTTTGTTGATACCCTCTTTATAAACATTCATTCATGCGTCACTCCTTCACATAGTCACTCGAGAAACACGAACATCTGTCATGTCAGTCTCTATGATTCATCAGGAAGATCAAGATGGAGAAAGGCAAGCTGATGTGGCACCCACAGCCTCCTAGCCAATGGGCATTGAATTCAAACTGATAGTGAGCAAGCCAAACATACCAGGTGATCAGACCCATGACCCCGTCTATGATGTTATCTAGAAAGGGGAGTGGTGGTGGGGGTTTCTTTCTAGATTTAAAGAGACATAATCTTATTTAATAAGACAGTTGGTTACATCTACACACTATATGTGAAAGCTGAATAAATAGAGCAATATCATATGATTGGCTGCCAAACTAGGAAAATGATTAATGAAATTTGTATTTTCAAGATGGATTACTTTAATATACCAAACCTCCATGAAGACCTGGAGACTTAAAAAAGAAGGTGGTTAGATACAGTCTCTCTCAGGTAGACATGGTGCTGTATTCCTATGACACCAGCAGCCTGGAAGGCTGAGGCAGAAGGATTACTACAAGTTCAAGGTCAGCCTGGGCTATATAGCTTGTGTGTGTGTGTGTGTGTGTGTGTGTGTGTGTGTGTGTGTGTGTGAATACCCATTAATTATGGGAATTTTCCAACATACACAAAACTACAGAGGATGGTATGCAAACCTCCACATGCCTGTGAACCAGACTCAGCTTTTCCCACCCATAGTCAAGTGTGGTTTTTATCCAAAGCATTTTGCTTTCTTCTTCATCTTTAACTGTGGTTTATTTTGAACTAATCCTGTCTATATTATTACTTGTACTTGCTAGCATTTCTTTATGTATGTCAAAATTTCAACATAGGCATCATGACATAAAACAGACAATTCTTTAGTTTTACAAACTACCAGTGTTTGAATCTTACGATTTGATATGTATTCTATTTTTCTTTTTCTTTTTATCCCTGGAGATGGGAGTCTTGTTCTACAGCCCCGATTAGCCTGGAATTTGCTCTGCAGACCCACATGACCTTGCATTTGCTGTGGTCTCATTGCCTCTACCTCCTGAGATTACAAGTGGATACCACTACACCAGACTCATATTTAATTTTTAGATAATTTTTTCTTTTTCTCAACTCAGAATTCAACAAACTCCACACATCAACAATTTAACAAATGCCCCCTAAATCTGTTTAAATGCATACATTCATGTCCCTCTACTACCTCCCACTCTTGTAATTTGTTGGCTCGAGAAACCTGATTATTCCATTAAAAAGAGGAGAAGGATTTTTTTTTTTTAACCTGCAGCAGGCAGGAACATATGGAGTCATTTGCAAAGGGCTTTTATTCAGGAGGCCTGTACACATTCCTGAGCATGCTCAGTTAACACCATGGAGCTTATGTTTAATAGATTAAAGTGACAGGCATGCTCAGTTTGCTCCATAGAGTTTAGCTGAAAATTAAGAAGGGATGCTTTGAAGGTGTGTCAGCCGGGGACATTGTCCCAAAAGGTGCTTGTCCCACTTAGTGGCTAACCTTCCTCCCTCCATCTCACCCAGTGTTTTCTGACCTTGGCCAGAGAGAGATCCTTCAAGCTTCTGGAACCTGTCACTTCTCCGAGGGACCCTCGCTCTTCAGAGTAGAAAGTTGGGGCTACAGAGAGAACAATGGGGACAAGGTTCTTAGCCACACATAGTTGGCCTTTGTCAGCTCCCTTTTCAGAAAGACAGCAAATACGCTGTTCTGTATGAGCACACACAATGTTTTGTACAGCTATTATCCACTTAAATTTATGGTTGCAGATTTTTACTTAATATCTTTGACTCAACATTTGATTCTATTTTTGTATGCCTTGGCTTCTGATAGTGTTAGCATAACATATTTGGCTTAATTCTTCTTCAGCTTTATTGAGGTGTGATTTGGCAAATGAAAATTGTGTGTATTGGAGTGTGCAGCAGCATGATTTTTAGAAAAATCTGTGTGTATACATATTTGTGTGTGGGTAAGTGGCATGTGTACATGTCCATGCCACAGCAAGCACATGGCAGTCTGAGTGCAACCTTGGGTGTTGGTCTCTGCCTTCCACCATTCTGTTGTTTCCTGCTGAATACACCTGGCTAACTAGTTCATGAGCATCACGTCTCAATCTCCTCTCTCCCTCGTGAGCACTATATTACAGGTGCACAGTACTGTACTTCCTTCATGTGTTCTGGGTTTTTTAAATCAGTTCCTCCCACTTGTAAAGTCAGTGCTTTACCCAGGAGGCCATCTCTGCAGCCTAAGCATGGCATTTTGACATGCATATGTTGTGAAATAATCACCATGCCATCCCTTCCAATATTTCCATTTGTTTTCCTCTGATGGTATGATCACTTGGGATCCACTGTTTTTTAAAAAGGTTTTATTTTTATTTATGTACATGTATGTGTCTGTATTTACACGTACATGTGGGTGTTTGAGGAGGCCAGTAGAGGGTGCTAGATGCCCCTAGAGCTGGAGTTACACGGAGTTGTGATCCACAGGGAGTTGTGCTGGGAACTAAATGCAGGTCTTCTGCAAGAGCAGTACATGCTTTTAACTACCGAGTTTCTCCAGCCCCCTGAGATCTACTTTTTCCAATTTAGGAAACAATTTTTTATTATTAACTCTAGTTATGATGCTGAACATAAAGCCCCCAGGGATTATGTTTTAATTTTATTTATGCATGTGATTGGGAATATATGTATATGCATGTGTCTAAATATTATCATTTACATTTTGCATGCATATATTATCTTTTTATACATATACTATTAATCATATTGGTATATATGTATGTATGAAAATGTAGTACTGATGTTCTTAGAGTTTGGCCTTTATAATGTCTTCCACTCAAGATACACGACTCAATTACTACATTTAAAACTCATTCAAACTAATTTCTTTCAGGGGAGGGTGAGGTGGTTTAGTAGTTAAAAGGGCTTGTGCCAAGCACAATGGCTTGAGTTTGATACCTGGAACCCATATGGGGAAAGGAGAGAACTGACTCCTGAAAGCCGTCCTCTGATCCTCATGTGAGCTCCTGGCATGCCCATCACCCCTCCCAGACAAATAAATGTAGAAAGTTTCTTTCTCTCTTAAGCCCCCAAACAATACCTGTTTATTTTATTATATTTTCATTTTAAAGGTTGCTTGAATTTCTTAAATTTTATTCTATTTTTTTTTTGTTTTATAGTGATGAAAGGTCAATCAAATATTGGTTTAGCTTCCATCTGACTCTTGATCTGTCACATGGATGGCCTTTTCAGTGTCCTTGTTTGTGTTGTCCCTGACCACTAATACAATGAGCACACACACGTTTATAAGGTACGGTCCTTAGACAAAGCACACATGTGAACACTCACATTCCACACCTTGCTTTTCTGCTTAGTGATGTATTCCAAGGGTCACTGCGTGGCAGCATATGGACCACCCCCTTTCTTCACAATCACGCAGGATCCCACAGTGCAGACAGCCCACTGATTATTAAATAAGCTGCCCACTCGTGGACCTTTGGGCTGTCTCTCATCTGCTTTGGAAGTACGGCTGCAGTGAGACATTTTTTATGTAATAGGTGATGTCGACTGCACAGGATCTGGAACCATCTAGAAGGCAAGCTTCCAGGTACACCTGGGGACCAGTTAGCCTTAGACATGTTTGTGGCAAAATTTTTTTAAGCTTTTTTTTTTTTTTTAAGTTGATATGAGAAGACCATTTTCACTGGGTGTGGGACTATGTTCTATTCTGGGATCCTGAACTGTATGCACCCAAGAAAGTGAGCTGAGCGCCAGCACGTTTCACTGTCTAGCTTCTTGACCAGCAGCTTCGAGCTCCTGCCGTCCGGACATCCCTGCGGTGATGGGCTGTGATTGGGGAGCTGAGGCAACCCCCTTCCTTCAAGTTGTTTTGGTCAGGGTATTTTGTCACAGTGAAGGGAAAGAAACTAAGCATGGTTGCCTTTTCACGGTTTGTCATGTTTTGGCAGGTGTGCCTTTCACATAGTTTCCCAGAAGACACTGAGCTAGGACAAAGGTTAGGTGCGCCGGCATCTGAGGGCCCCACTGCTACATTTCACGGGCCATTTTGTGTTCCATCCAGCAGTTTATAATCATTCATTTCGACAGCAGCACTGACAGATAGTTTCTGTCGAGCAAATCCACAAGCAATACTTCTTTAACCCAGAATGTCAGATGGCCAGAGCAACCTCAGCAGAGTATAGCTCGTACCTAAGGCCAGGCTCTGCTGATGATTCAAAACTAAAGCATGCAGCAGCAGCCACCACACAGTGTGATTCTCTGGAGGGACCCCAAACCATCAGAGGCAGCTTCCAAAAAAGAATCTCTCTCATACTGGAACACATTTCAATGTCAGGGCAAGACGAATGCTGATGATGTATGTGACACCAGGCAGCTCAGAGGAAGCCAAGTGTGGCGAGGCTTAGTGTTGTACCCTGCTAGTCAAGGGGGGAAAGATTCCACAAAACCCAGCTTCCGTTCTGCAGCTTTCTCAGCTCGGTGTGCTCACTAACTATTGCATTTGTTTTTTTATAAGTAACCTAAACAAACCAGGCAGACCCTTGTAGCAGCATCAAAGTGCTTTCATTAAAAGGAGGGCTGGTCTGAGAAGATGGCTCACTGGTAAAGGCACTTGCTGCCAAGCCTGATGGCCTGAGTTGGATTCCTGGGAACCACATGGTAGAAGGAAGGAAAATAAACTCTTATTAAGTTGTTCTCTGACCCTTGCATGCACACCATGTGACGTGCATTCCTGAAAGCGTGAGTATACACACACACACACACACACACACACACACACACACACACACACACACCACACACACTAAATAAATGTATAAGAATTAAAAGGAGGTATGTTTGAGGAACTCCTCTACAATGGAGAGCCAGAGAGCCGCCTCTCTCCCTACTACTGACTCTTTTCCTCTTCCAGATTCTTTTCAACGCTGGGCAGTGAGCATGGAGCCACACCTCTGGCCTCAGCCTCCTTAAGAGATGAGGTTGAACATGCTACGTGATGTTTAAGGTCTATTGCATTTCTTCCTGTGGACCATCTGCTCAGCTCTACATTTTATTTTTCTAATAGGATTGTTTGAAGGTTCTTTTTTTTTTTCTCTCTCTCCTTGCTTCTCCTCATGTCTTAAGGGGATTAATCCTTTAGTCTAATTTGCTCATAATTTTCCCTGTTTTGTCATTTTTATTTTTACTTTGCTTATAGTGCAAGCATTTATTTTTAAGTAGTCAAATTCACTAGTCATTGCCTTTTGGTGTGTGTCGGGGTTTTAAATTATAATTAGCAAAACCTTCTGCATATTCAAGTTGTAAAGACATTCTCCCAGTTTCCCTCCTAATATTTGCATTGTTTCATTTTTTCTTGACATATAATCTTCAACCATTTGGAAATTGTTGTAAACAGCATGTAAATTACTGTTAATTTTATCTTTCTGTATATTATGATGCAATTATTTCAACAGCGGTATTGAAATGTCCACCTTTGCCCAATGCAGTGAAAACTGAGGGTTTTGTACTCAAATTGACCTAAATAATTGGACCCATATTCATTTTATGGTCCATTGTTTTATGCCTATATATGACAAAACCATGCTGTTTTATTTTTAGAAGCCTTACATAGGTATAATGGCTACTTGACACACCTGGGAAGAGGGAGCCTCATCTATGGTAATTACTTCCATCAAATTGGCCTGTGGACAGGTCTGTGGGGGCATTTTCCTGAGTGCTAATTGATATGGAAAGACCTAGCCCACTGTGGGCAGTGCCATCCCTCTGTAGATAGGTGATGCTATCCCTAGGCAGGTGGGTGGTAGCATTCCTAGGCAGGTGGGTGGTAGCCTCTATAGTCAGGTGGGTGGTAGCATTCCTAGGCAGGTGGGTGGTAGCATCTCTAGGCAGGTGGGTCTGGGAAGTATAAGAAAAGCAGTTAAGCATGAGCCTGAGAACAAGCTAGTAAGCAACATTCCTCCATGGTATCTACTTCAAGCTCTGTTCTGGGTTCCTGCGTTGGTTTCCCTGATGATGCACTATAACCTGTTAGCTGAAATAAACCCTTATCTCCTCAAGATGCTTTCGGTTCTGATGTTTATCAAAACAACAAATCAAAATAAAACAATGTTTTGGTATGTGGTAAGAACTAGCCATTCTCTAGCCCATTATTATTCTGACTACTTTTGCTCTTTATCTATGTTAGACAAATGCCACGATACCCTTGTCTAGCTCTAAGAAAAAAGTACTGTTGTACTTTTCACTAGGACATGGTTTAATTAATTAAGTTACTAGGGTGGATATTTTCATGACACTGTGTCTCCTATAAAGTCACATCTTTTCTCTTGCGCAGGTTCATCTCTGTTTCTTGGAAGTGCTGTGTAGCTGTCCTGGATTGTTCCTGAACACTTCTTGCCAAGTGCGTGTTATTCATTTGCTCGTTTTCATCCCCGTCTCCCACTGTCTCCTCTGAACTCGGTCGCCCTGAGTACTGTGTGTGTAAAGGCCACTGCTCTAGGATGCCGATTTTATGCTTGCTACTTTATTTGATTATCTTATCATTTATAGACATTTACAATTAAGTATTTTTTAGGAGTTTCCAAATATATAAATACGTCATCTGAAAATAGGCATAGCCTTGCCTGTTTTTCTTTTTAAAATCTTAGTTTCTGATCATTTTCCCTTATTGTACCACAATTTTCTAAGCCACAAGATGAAAACAGTAATTGTTATTTATTTTATAATTTTATTGTGCACATAAAGTGATATAAAATATGTAAAATATCTGGAGCCATGCCTAGAACACAATAACCCCTAACTAATATTGCAGTTATTTGAATATATAGGTATATGGTTGAACTCACATTTGATAAAATGCATTTTATAGAGTTAAGCAATTCTTTCTAATATTAGACATTTACATACCCTTAATTTGGAATTATGCTGCATTATAAAATCACTTTCTGATTAGTGTTTAAAGAACTTTTTTATTTAAGTGCCATCTTTACAACATTTTATCATATTCACATATCTCTGTTCCTATTTAATAGTTTTGATATGGGAAATAAATAAATATACTATATTATTTAATTATATGGATACATTTAAACAAACAAACAAAATATGTCACTGGCTTAAATGAAAAAATATTTTCAGATGCTTAGTAAAATAGATATATTTTAAAACTTTATTTCATGCCTAGTGGGTTTAGTGGTATAGGACTTTATCTTCCGCCACGTGGGAGGCTGAGGCAGGAGGATCATTTGAGCCCAGGATTGACAGGTCAATCTGGGCAACACAACTAGACCATGTCTCTTTAAAAAGCCACTCCATAGCTAAGGTTTTGCATTTTAGGAAACATTAATGGGTTTATATGACAAGACAGGGGTCTCCTTTTCAGTCTATCAGGGACGCTGAAGGCTTAGCTTAAATATCCTGTTACCAAGTTATACAATCATGCTAATTACTCTACACACTCATCAAGTTTATGATCAGTCTTAATCACTGTATCATGGATGGTTATTTGGTCTCAGTGATCTGTAAATATTTGTGGGATTCACCCATCCATGCATTCATTCATTAGCTGACCTGGGATTCATCCATCCATCTATCCATTCATCCATCCATCCATCCATCCATCCATCCATCCATCCATCCATCATTCATTAGCTGACCCGGTTCTTGTTCTTTCTCCTCACTTTGTGTATAATGCTGAGTGAATGGGAATTGCCCAGTGTGTTTTCTTCTGTGGTTTACAGTTACTGGATAATGTATAATAATGTGGATGAAATGACAGAGTCAGGAAGACATCAGATTGTTTTAGAAAGTTGATAAAGAAATAAGCCAAGTATGGTGGTGCACGGTTGTAATCCCAGCCCGTGGGAGGTAGAGGCAAGAAGAACAGGAATTCAAGATCTTTCTTGACTACATAATGAGTTTGATATCAGCCTGGACTACTTGAGACCCTGTCTCAAAACAAGAAAAAAAGAAAGGAAGAAGAGAGGGAAGGATTGGGAAGGAAGGGGGGAAGAAAGGAAGGGAAGGGAGGGAGAGAGTAGGAAGGGAGGGAGAGAGGGAAGGAGGGAAGGAAGGGAGGGAGGAAAGACTTATTGGTTACAATTCCTTATGCTTTTAAGTACTTTTTTTTAGGCTATTTTCTTTTGATTCTGGGCTGTGTCTTCAGTCACATTTTTCCCCATTTCTAGAATTTTCCTCAGGACTAATTTGAATTATGAGGTGTTAAGTATTTGCAGGGGGTAATGCTGATGTTATCACAATGTAACTAGAAATTTGGAAATATGGGGGTATGATCCAGGTAGGGTGTATTTGGAGTTAATACCAGCAATTTAGTACCAAAGCTGAAATACTGTCTATGATTTAAAAATGCCTGTTCTGCTAATGGACCAGCATTTTGTAGCCTTACTTTATAGATTCTTATATCAAGAATGAGTGGCCAGCCTGTTTGTGACTCACAGAAACTGTCTCTTTAAGACATTAAGATTGGGCTGGTGAGATGGCTGGGGGGAGTGTGTGTGTAAAACCGCTTGTTATGCAAGCCCAGTGACCTGAGTTGGAGCCTTGGAACCCATGTAAGGTGAAAGGAGAGAGCAGACTCCACAGCGCTGCCCTCTGACCTGCACCTGCACTTCATGATATTCATGCACCTCCCCCAAGCCCTGTCTCTCCCTCCCTCTTTCCCTTCCCCTCCCCCCCTTCTTCCTCCCTCCACTTCTCTCTCTCTCTCTCTCTCTCTCTCTCTCTCTCTCTCTCTGCCTCTCTCTCTCTCTGTCTCTCTCTCTCTCACACACAAATAATAAATAAACGTGTTTTTCTCTTTAAAGAAAATAAGGGCACTTTGTAAAGCATGCTTCTCCCATGTTCTGCTTTGTTAATTGACATAGTTTGTGAGTTTTGAAAGAGCCATCTGTGTGCTATAACTAGAACCGTATATTTTTCTTCCAAATGTCTGACAAATTAAGGGATCCCAGGGTCCCAATCATAATGTCCCACAGCATGTGCTTAATGCTAGAAATGGCTGCATGTCTCAACTTGAGATGGGGACAAGAATAAGGCTAAAAGGAGAAGCCTCTAGACTCAGGGGTTGGGGGAAATAGAAATGTAAGCTGTGACTGAGTCGTTCACCAGCATGGGGTCTCTCTGATCCTGCTGGGCCTCTGTTTCTGGCCTGCAGAATAGGATCACTAGGGTTTGAATCTTAAATGTCCCCCACAGGGGTTCATGGTTTGAATACCAAGTCCCTAGCTGACCGTTTGGAAACTATGGGGCCTGGAGGGTGGAAGAAGTCCAGGAGGTGAGTCTTTAAAAGCTACCCTGTCTTGATTCTGGTCTGGCTTTGGTCTGGCTTCCTGTCCTTCCCATGGAACGAAGGTTGTCTCCCATATCACGATGCAATGAGAACTCTTGGAAGCCCCGCCTGCCTTCCATTGTTTGCTTCTCTTGGGTGCTTTGGTCACAGGGACACAGACGTGACTAGCACGGGGAAGAAAAGAGTCCCCACGGGGAGAGCTGTGCAGATTGTGATGTCTGGCTCTTCCCTAAGCTGGGGGCAGGGAGAAGGGGGCTGCCCTCTTGTCTCTGGGAGGTATGTGGTGTGTTCTGCATTGCAGGCGGATATGATAATGACACAGCAGGACAGAGGGCAGGAGTGTCAACACATAAAGTGAACACAGGTGAGGGTTCAAAGCTGAGTGGACAGCCGTGTCCTCATTCGTTTATCAACAGAATTCATCTGACAATTTTCAGGTGTCAGAGACGGAACCAACACGGAACCAAATGAAGAGCCTCTGCTTCGTGGTGCTTACTCTCTCCCTTCCTCTCTTTCTCTCCTCTGTCTCTCTGTCTCTGTCTCTGTCTCTGTCTCTCTCAATGATGATGATGATGATGATGATGATATAAGGTTTCACTCTGAAAGTGAGGCTAGACTAAAATTCGCTCTGGAACCCTAGCAGAACTCAGACTTGTGATAACCCCCTTGCCTCAGATTCTGAAGTGCTGGGATCACAGGAGTCAGCCAGCATGCCTAGCAGACATGAGCCATTTCATATAGGTGCAGCAGCAGACATGAGTGCTACAAGATGGATGGATGTGGAGGTAGGAGAAGGCCTCTGGGAGAAGATACTACATGTGCTACCAAGATTTGACGAAGTCAGGAGAGAGAGATGGTGGGGGGGAGGTCTGTTCTGGATGATGGAGCTGGGACCTGCAAACCCTGAGGATGGTGTGCATACAGACAAAAGCAGGCAGTGAATATAGTGCATGGACCTCTCAGGCCACAGTAAAGAGAATAGATTTTACTTAGTATAAAATCAGGGTGATTCTGTGGTTTCAGACTAAGAGTAACATATTCTGGCTTGTGTATTTCCAAAAAGGACCTTCATGGCTTCTGTGTGAGGCAAGGGTATAGATGGCTTGGGGGGAATGAGACAGTGGGACACAGAGAAGCTACAACTCACAGCAGGTGAGTCGTTTATACACTGGGATGCAACTCAGTGGGTGGAGAGAGCTAATTAGACACCAGCAGGAGGCTCTCTTGACCTGCCAAAGCTGAAGTGTGAAGGGAAGCACAACTCCCCTTCTGTGGTCCACTGTAAAGCAAAGGTTTCAGCGGGTGGTGAGGGAAGGGAAGAGCCAATGAAGAACTGGTGAAAGACTGTGGCACAGAATGGCATGAGTTGGTGGCCATGAAAATGGTTTCCTAAGTAGGGAGAAAGCAGACCGTGATGTGGACAGTAAACCTTCACAGGTGGGCATTTGGTGGCTGGTGCTTCCATGTTGAGTAAGGAGAGCACACTGCTGGGGCTGAGCAGCAGCAGAACACAGAGTCAGAAAACCACACAATCACAGGGGTTTATGTGTGACTTCAGAGACAGTCTCTGAAGGCTACTTCTTGGTGAATGCTTTATTTTTTCCCATACTCTTTCTTTTAAGATAATTATTTTATGTGTATGAGTGTTTTGCCCACATGAATGTATATTATAAGTCACTACAATGGTCATCATCACATCACCACCACAGTTATCAGTCATTACACTCACCATCATCATCAATCACTACAGCCACCATCACCATCATTATCATCAATCGCTACAATCATCATCATCACATTACCACCACCACCACCACCATCAATCACTACAATCACCATAATTACCATCATCACATCACCACCACCACCACCACCACCAACAACAACAACAACAACAATGACAATAACATCATCATCACATCACCACCACATCTCATTAGTGATGGTCAGAATAATGATCCTCTTACAAAACTGTGTCTTGTGATTCTTATCATTTGATTTGTTTTGTTAAAATCACATTTTAACTCATCAGGTGAGTTAGTGTCTAGGAGTTCAACAGTGTCCTATCAGTCTTCAAATCTTTGCTATTAGACATTTATCATCCAATGACTGCCATTGCTCAACAGCTAAGATGGTAGCATTGACATTTGACCATTTTGTTGTCCCATTCCCATCTAGTAGATCAAAAATCCTGAACTTGGGAGTTTACTTTTCAGAGCATTTGGGAACAAACCCATGGGTCAGCATCATACATGAGACCATATGAAAATATTTTTTTCCTTCTTATGCTTGTAAGTCTACCCTCCACTGTCCAATACCAAATCATTCTTCAACTTTTCTTTCTGAGGCAGGCCATGATTCTGATGAGGGAAAGAAAAATCCACACTTGTGTAAGAAGTCTGTTTCTCACCATTGCTCAAAGATAAGGCTTGCAATATGATAAATTTAGACCAGTGAGAGATGTAGTTGGAAGACACGCCAGCACATACACTTCAAGAGCTTAACTCTTAGATCCTCTTCATATTTGTTTTTAACTTGTTTGGAACACAGATTTAATGGCCAGAGTCACAGCAGCCATTTCACTACTGTGAGGTGATCTTCAGAGTGAAGCCACATATGAGGATTAGCAACACAGAGAAACAGGAACATGCAGTTCCAGAGTTCATTTTCTTCAGTCCTCACACTAAAATAAATGAATAAATAAAAAATAAAGACATACATTAACCTATGGGTTTTTCTTTGCCCTCTTACTCTTTCCTGTTCGATAAATTTCTTAAACTATAAGCATTTTGCCCGAAAGCCAGGCACAATGACCCATGTCTGTAATTCCAACATTCAAAATGCTAAGGCAAGAATGTCAAATTTGAAGCCAGCTTGGAATATATAATGAGACTGTACCCCACCCCCAAATCAAAATTTAGTTATTTTCTTATAGGATTAGTTAATATTAATATTTTTATAGAAAAGTATTTCCCTTTTATAATCAATAAATTAACCAGATCAATACATTCATGTTAATAAACACAGGACAGCCACCAAAAATGTGATAAACGTGGTAATAAAGAGACTGTAATTCTTTTAGACTGCATATAAACTGCCAGATTATCTCAATCGCTGTGGTTCATTATATTATACATCAGCACCCACAGGCTCCATAGTGCAGAAATATTCCAGACACCCAAGAAGCATTCCTCCTGGATATTAGTGACATTATCTACACTTCAGACTCAGTGGGGATTGGGCCTAAAATATGTTCCTTTTAGGGCATCATGATTTTTTAAAAAGCCCCTCTTCCACTACAAAAAAATCCATTTTCAAATGATAAAGTGTATTTTAGATGATTGTGCCAAAATGAGTCATTTTCTGTGGACTATATTATGATATATCAGAAATGTCATTTTGAACCATCAACATCTGCGAGCACATCTCAAAAACACATTAGTCCAAAAGTCATCAGCACACCTTCATTTATTTATTTTTCTGCACTCTGCGGGCTTCTTAGAGCTGTGGTCCTTTTCAACCCCTGTGCTGTTTTTAACTTCCATCAAGGAGTCGAGCCCTGATGGGAGCAGAAGTGAAGGGGTACAATTAACAAGCACCCTGTCTCCAGAGAGTTCTCTGCCAAGGTCATGGGGTTATCTTAAAACTGAAAGAATGCCACCACACTGTTTTTAGTTTGAACACTGCAAAAAGGTTAAGACACTGTGTGTCTCACAAGCCACTGGCGTTCAAAAAATGAGCATGCATTTGGGGAAGCCTGAGAATTGTTTCTTGCAGTTGGGTATATAATGGCTCTACATCCTTGTTTCTTTAATACCTGCGGTCAATAGAGTACTCATTTATTGATTTGTCCAACAACACAGCAACAGCATCGGCACTGTCTTTAATGCAAAAGTTAGAACGGTTAAAAATAGAACACACGGGTTGCCAAGGGGCTCATTGGGTAAAGGCACCAGCGGCCAAGCCTGGCAACTTAAGTTCAAGTCCTGGGACCCGCACGGAAGAAGGAGAGAAATGGCTCCTGCAAGTTGTCCTCTGACCTCCACATGCACGCTGTGGCATGCTCACATCCATACACACACATAAACACACTAAGTAAACAAATAAATAAATACATACATAAGTGAAAAACCAAAATATATATAGTGCATATCTTAACAAAAGGAGAAAATCAAAAAGAAAACTTCCTAACCAAACAAAAAGTAAAAGTCTAAGATAATTCCATGAAAAATGGAATAAGAAACAGCCGTTGGATGAATCTTGGTGGAGTGACCAAGACTGTCCAAAGGAACATTTAAACACAGAGCTGAAGCATGGATGGCAGTATGAGCTGCAGACCTCCACAGACAGCATTCTCCAGAGCAGCAACAGCAGGCAGAATGCCTTCTTGGCTTGCCCAAGAAGGACAATGAAAAACAGGGAGAACTGTGCATTGAGAAAAGAAAGACAGAAAACAAGGCAGAACGCACATGTCCAAGACATGATCTTGTCCTTTCATAGGGATTGGAGCAGGAAGCCATGCTCTGACTTCTGAAGGAATGTTTTGGCTGCATTGTGGGAGATGATTCAAAACAGAGGTAGATTGTAATCCGGGAAGCTATGAGGAAACATAACCACATCAGTTGGGAAACAGACCATGGCCGTGTGGATGGAGACTCCATGCTGACTGGTAGCTTACAGCATGTTGGATCTTATGTTTGTGCTGCTGGAATGTAGCAACACTGTGAAAGGTGTTGCCTTTGTTTCTATTTTCCAAGGGAGGCTGCTGGAGTTGAGAGGTTCAACAGTCACCCAGAGTTACACAGTGAGAAAATGCAGATTCAACACCAAATGAGTCCACCCTTAAAGGGCAGTGCTCTTGGGTGCCAAGATCATGACTTCTGGGGAGCTCATTGCCAGTTTTCATGGCAGGAATGGGGCAAATGAAAGATTGGGGAGCATTTTGCTCCAGATCCTATTAAGTCTGTTAGAGTCTGAGATTTTATATTGTCTGTGAACATTTCATATGTATGTATGTGTATGTGCAGGTGTACTTGTGTGTATGTGCACATAGAGGTCAGAAAATGGCTCCATTGCATCTTCTAATTGCCACCCTATTTTGAGATTGGCTCTCTCACTGGCCTAGAATGTGCCAAGTCGGCTAGGCTGGTTGAACCAGCCGGCTCCGGGGAAGAAATGATCTGTGCATCAGGACCTAGTGATGGGGTTGCACCACCACACCTAGCTTTTTTTTTTTTTATCACATGGTCTTTGGAAGTTGAACTCATGTTCTTGTGCTTGTGACAAGCACTTTATCCTCTGAGCTATCATCGCCTTGGCCATGAAAACATGGTTAATAGTTGGTGGGAGACAGGAGGCTCTTAGGCTGGAAGCAAAAAACTTTTTCAGGTGCAGCAAGCAGCTTGAGCCTCACGGGTCTGTTGGCTCCTGCTCCCCTCCACGTAGGAAAATGGGGATTGTAAAGGTTTTCCACATAGAGGGGTTCAGGCAGGTTGCACTGCATGGATGAGAATTGCAGAGATTGAAGTAGTCTTTGCTGCTATAACTGTTGGTGGCTGTCAGGGTCCTCATTGTTTGGGGGGTTGGGGTGGTGAGAGGGAATGATACTTCATCCTTCAGAGTCCCTCACTGCAAACAGCCATGATGAGTGACCTGGGCACAGAGCAGTCAGGGATGGCTTTGTATCTGTGTTATGTCTGGGGAAGCATTGGGAGTCATGACCATGACCTCTCCACCCGAGACCTCCAACTCTCTCCAGAGGGAGGCAGAGTGACCATCACTGCAAAGCCACTTCCCTGGAATTCATACATGATCCAACACAACTCTCACACTGCTTTGCCAGGAAGCAGGATAACTCAGAAGACATCGGGGCGCTGGTGCGAGAGTGTGAGCATTCTGCGCTGTAAGAGATAATCCCTTGCTGGGCTCTGGAGGGCTTCACACCTCTCCCACTACTTCACACCTCTCCCACCACACATTTCCTGACTCTGAAGAGAAATGCTTTTCTGGTGATGAGTCAGTGGTTCAACAACATGAAGGCTTCAGGCCAGCCTCCTTGAAATTCTTTCAACTTTCCTTCTACACACAATGTCCTTACCCAACAATTTCACAAAGGATGAGAGACATTGACCACCTCTGCATCTTTCTCAGTGCCAAGGCCTCTGCAGAAATTCAAATCCACCTTTCAGAGGCCTCTTGGGAATTTTTGCTTCCTTTTCGGTGTCCACGTGTGGGTAACATGGATGTTCATAGGTGGATATTCTTTGTCATTCCTAAAGGCTCTGCTAGCCACAGGAACAGAGGTTTGGTGTCTTAGCCCTTAGGCCTATAATGATGAAACATCATAAACTGATTTGCTTAGAAGTGACACATTCTTATTTCCTGTTGTTCTAGAGACTAAGTTCAAGTTCATAGCATCAGCCACTTTGGTATGGGCTGAGAGCTTGCCTCTTGGTTCAAAGATGGTCTTCTGGCTATGTCCTCATTTGGTGGAGGCAGCAAAAGAAATTAATTTTTTTGGAGGATGCTAATCCCTTCATGAGCCTCAATCTTGGAGCAATCATCCCTTACAGGCCCTATTGAGAGATGTAATATCATTGTGGTGGTGGTCAGGATTCAACACAGGCATTTTGAATATGAACCTGTAAATCAGTATTCAAAGATTGAAGAACAAAGATGTTGCCTGGGCTCAGTTGACAATATGCTTGCCCTATGAGCCTGAAGACCTGAGTTTGAGCTCCACACTCATGGGAAAAATGCCAGGCATGGTAATATGTGTTTATAATCAGAAGTCTGAAGAAATAGAGACAGGTAGATTCTTGTAGCTTGCTGGCCAGCAAGGCTAACCTCCTTGGGGAGTTTCAGGTCAGTGAAAGACACTGTCCCCAAAGAGTAGTGGATGATACCTAAGGAATGATACTTGAAGTTGATTAGTAGCAAACAGTGTTTGGACCCTGGTCTATTTCCTTCCCTTTCAGTATGCTTCCCACTCCAATCTATTCTGTGTACTACTCTGGGACACGGGCACACACACACACACACACACACAAGAAATTGTTGTCCTTTGTATTGGCATGCTTCTACCTCAGTCATCCTCTGGTATTAGACAAGGCTCCTGAGGAAGAAGGATCATAGGATTGCTACAATCTCTAAGCAAGTATGACTTTGGAGGAGGTTGTCTCCCCGAGTAATGGAGAGGGCAGCTCTGGGCTTCAAGGCAGCATGGCATGGAGATAGATTCAGAATCCGCCATTCAATCTGGCTAAGAGCTGCCCTCCATGAGCCTCTGTAGGGATTATTTTATAACTGGACTCAAGCCGCATGTTCTCCGGAGTTCTCTCTGGCACATGATGCTGATGGCTGTGAGCAGGAGGCAGTAGAGAGGAAGCTGTCCTGCACCTGGAGCCTGCTGAGAACATCTCAGACAAGCATGGTGCCAGCTGTGTTTCTCCATGGGTCACACAGCCTGTGCTCAGCTTGTGTTCTCTCCTCATGGTTTTAGTCAATGCTGTTTTCTTCCTTTTGCCCATATTCCCCATATTGGCAGTCATTGGTAGGGTTTCCTGTCATTCACACATGTTCCTACTGAAGGAATCTTTTTGTTTGCCCCCTTGAAACCTTGCTCAACAAACAAACAAACAAACAAAAACATAAAACTAAACAAAAAGAAACCCACCTGGGCTAATACAAAAAGTGTACATTGGTCAGAAAACGTCTGAATTTCTCCAGGGCTTTGCACGCGCAGAAGCACCGTCCCACTGAAACCACAGCTGCGGCACCGAGAATTTATTGTTGGGCTTCAGATTTGTAATCACGGGATATTTTTTATGAAGATTTATTTTATGCTATTAGGTCTATATTTTTTTAAAGGCTTAGGAAACTCTGGTTGTGTTTTATGTGCCCAACTCAGCTCATTTATCACACAGAGTCCTTTATTGTGATTTTGTTAGCAATACTAACTGTCTTAGAACAGGTATGTTTTTTTATGTGGATAACACTGTGTGTGTGCATGCGTATGTGAATATATGTGTGTATTCAAATGCATATATGTGTGTGTTTGCATGTAGGAAATCTTAAAAAGTATATATATTTGTATAAATGTATATACATACATATGAGATCAAGGCTGTGTGTATAGGAAACTCGTTCAAATTTCTCTGAGTTGGGCTGAGGAGAAAGCTCAGCAGATAAAGCACTTTTTATATAAGTGTTCAGACTCCTTTCTTTCTTCCTTCCTTCCTTCCTTCCTTCCTTCCTTCCTCCCTCCCTCCCTCCCTCCCTCCCTTTCTCTCTCTCTCTCTCTCTCTCTCTCTCTCTCTCTCTCTCTTGCTTGATCAAGACATTGCAGCACTGTATAGGCCAGCCCCTGAAACAGCTTCCCAAGTGCTGGGGTTATAGGAATATATCACTATGCCAGGCCTCCCCCACTTCTCCTCCCACTCCTCCTTCTCCTCCTCCTTCTTCTCTTCCTCCCATTCCTTTTGATGAGAACACTTTAAGATCTTCTTTTGACAATTCAGATGTGTAGTACGGAATTGCTAACTGTGGCGGTCATGTTGTGTTACCTACACTTAACTGGGCTGTCCTTTTATAGCCTGTCTGAGTCCTCTTTCCTGTGCCACCGGCAGCCACAATTCTATTCCTGCTTCTGTGAATTTGACACTTTAAAGGCTCCACATATGAGATAATACAGTATTTTTATTTTTATTTTTATTTTTTTTTGTCTTGAGACAAGATCTTGCTCTGCAGACTAGGCTGATCTCAAACTATGATCCTCCTGCCTCAGCCTCCCAGGGGCAAGGATTATGGGAGTGTAGTGCCATACCTGGCTTCCGAGCTGGATTATTGTACCTGCTCTCAGACCTGTGACCCCCCAGTTTCATCCATGCTAACACAAAGCTCAGGGTTGCCTCCTGGTTACTACTCACATATTTAGGGGGCTCGAGAGGTCACCTGGCAGCCAGGAGCACTCAGTTCTCTTGCAAAAGACCTGGGTTTGTTTCCCAGCACCCACGTGGTTGTTCGTAACTGTCTGTAATTTCAGTCCCAGGACATCTGATGTCTCTTCTGACCTCTGCTTGTAGTGCACACAGGTAATACATACATACATGTAGGCAAACACCCACATATATAAAATAAATAAATTTAAAAACAGTAAAAACTCACCCATTTAATGTTACTAATATTAAAAAATACAGTTATTTGTGAAGATGTGTCTTGAAAATTACTGTGTACATATTTGTTCTTACTTTTTCAGATTTATTCGTCTTATTTTAGGTGTATGGATGTGTAGTCTGCATGTTTGACTGGACATAGTGTGCATTCAGTGTCGATAGAGGCCAGAAGAGGTCATCGGATCCCCTGTAACTGGAAGTGTGAATGATTGTGAGCTGCCATGTGGGAGCTGGGAACTGAACCCAGGTCTTCTGCAGAAGCAAGTGCTCTTAGCTCCCCAGCCATATTTCCAGTCCCCCATTACACTTTTAAACATGCATTTTTCTAAGCTAATACTAATTGAATGAATGATGTGGGGCATCAAGTCAAACACGCATAGACCAACCACATGTCTAGACACAGCCCAAGACCTGCAGTTCTTATAGACCATTTGACTTCAAGGATTTTCCAAGTAGTCCCACCCTGTCAGAACTCAGAAAACCACAGGAACAGCAAAACATCTCTTGTCTGTATCCTTTTAAACTAGACTGTCAAATATTTGTATGTTTGAATGTTGATCTGGTTATTTCTTGCTGGAGCCTCAAAGTTTAATTAAGTATCTATGCAGCAGATTGTATTCTTTTAAGAACATTTTAGGAGTATAATATATATCTGTTGCTGCTGCAGGTTGACTCTTCGCCCAGTGGGCAAATTATCTTCTGTGTCTGGCTCAGCAGCACTGAGCAGACCTGTTAGGGGATACAACAGCTAACTCTGCCCACACAGAAAGTCCACACAGGCTCTTTGCACTGACTGATTCCTACTGAGTCATCAGCCACCCCCTCCTGATTCATGTTGACTTTTAATAATGAACAGAAACGATTCCTTCCTTCCTTCACTCACTCATTCATTCATCCATTCCTCACCAAAGAGACTTTTGCAGAAGGTAAATCAGGATCTGGACCATAGTTTTGACACACACAGAGACCTAGATTCATCTGGGAAGAGGGAACTGCCACTAGAGAACTTCCTCCATCAGAGTGGCATTTGGACATGTCTGTAGGACAGTTTGTTCTGATTGCTGATTGCTGTGGGCAGTACCATGCTTCAGCAGGTAGACCTGTGGTGTGTAAGAAAGGGAGATGAGCAGCCCAGAGGAAGCAAGCCTGTGAGCAGTACTCCTCCATGGCCTCTGCTTCAGTTCCTGCCTCCAGGTTCCTGCCTTGACTTCTCTCAGCAATGGCTGTGAGATGAAATAAAGCCTTTCCTCCTTAAGATGCTCTTGGTTGTGGTGCTTGTCACAGCAACAAAGATGTTAACTATGACAGGCTTAGCTGTAACTCACTCAGTAAAGCTGGTAATGTGTTTTCTGTGAAGCTCAAGGACCTGGTTCAAACCCCAGGATGCACTATAAAAACCCTGGGCTTGGTAGCTTGTGCTTGTAACCCCAGTGCGGGGGAGACAGAGGCAGCCGATTCCTTGGGGATCACTGGCCAATCAGCCTAGACTACTTGGCCAGCCCCAGGACAATGAAAGACATTGTCTCAAAAGCCAAAGTGGACCATGCCTGTGAAATGATACCTGAGACTGACCTCTGATGTTTATATGTGTGCTCACATGCATGTACCAGCATATACACAAACATATAAGTACACACACATCATACATGTATACATAGGAAAGCAAAGTGAAATCCATTTCTTTTTTTAAAGATTTGTTTTTATTTGTAATTGTGTGTGTGTGTCTGTGTGTGTGTGTGACAGAGAGAGTGTGTGAGAGAGGTACACATGTCAGCAGGTGCCCCAAGAGGCCATAGAGAGAGCATGTGATCCCCTGGAGTTGGAGTTACAGGTGGTTGTGAGCCACCCGAGGTCTTTGTAGGACTCAACTCTGCTCTTCTTCAAGAGCAGCAAGTGCTCTTAACATCTAAACTGCCTCTCCACCCTAACAATTCATTTAGTAAGTGTTCAGAAGCTGCAGCATTCCTCCTGGTACCTAGAAGAAAAGCCAGGGCCTTTTGCTGGGTGCCTGAAGCCCTATGTGGTCCTCAGGACACAGGACTGGGTCCACATTATATCATTTGTTCTTTTCCTCTGCTTAAACTATACCAGGCTTATACCTCTTACTGGGGGAGCCCTTTCCACTTACCCCTACTGCTGGGGGAGACCTATTCACTCACCCCCACTGCTGGGGGAGCCCTATTCACTCATCCCCACTGCTGGTGGAGCCCTATTCACTCATCCCCACTGCTGGGGGAGCCCTATTCACTCATCCCCACTGCTGGGGGAGCCCTATTCACTCAGTTCCACTACTTGGGGAGCCCTATTCACTCAGCCCTGGACATCCACCTTGCCCAGCATGTTCTTCACTTTGACAAGTGGCTCAGCTCAGATATTCCTTTTTAGGAAGGCTGCTCTACCCCATCACTAAAAGCTGCTCTTCCTTCACAAGTGCCCACAACAGTGCTAGCAATGAATGCATTTAAACCATTGATATGATGCTTCTACTCTGCGCAAAATGTCCTCTTAGAAGGAAATTTGGGTATCTAATCAGAACCATGGAGAATTAATGAGCTCTTAGATGAGCACTTAAAAGCAAAAGAAGCAAAAGCTGCTATTAGGAAGGATGTGTTCAGCTTGAATCGGCAATGGTAGGCAGACACTGCTGCAGAAGTGAACTGGAAGAAAGGAAGGGCAAGGGCTGCTGCTAAACTAGCCTCCTCCCCGCCCCCAAATAGTTCAGAAGTAGGAATAACTAGAGCATTGGCTACCATGGGGCTGGCTGTTCTGACCCTTGACAAGAGTCTCCTGGCCACCTTCCTTGCATCCTTTCAGTTAACAGATCAACAAAACCACGAAAGAGGAACTGTTGCTGATGTCATTGACACATATATAGCAGAGCAAATTTCTTCCAAGAGGAGCCCCATAGTCAACATTTTGCTCTTTCTGTGCGTGTCTTGACTTCAGGGTGCATTCATGCGCACAACAGACACTAGCTAGCCCTGCTCATTCAGCTCTGGCTTTGGAGAAGCCTTGCAAGTCCTCAGTTCCACCATGGTAGTGCAAAAGTTGCCACAGGTGTTACACAGACAAACCTGCATGTCTCTGTTTCAGAAGCAAGCATGGGCAGCCTTAGCCCACTGCCCACCGTGCAATGTAGGGGTGTGGTGTGGCGTGACTCTTCTGGAGGGTTGGACCTACCTGCTTTTAAAAACTCATGTTGTAGCTAGAGTTTGAACTTAGGTTGTTCTGATCCCAGAATCCTCAATTTTGAGTGCGGCACTTACATACTAACTTTCCTGTTCCTGGCCTGTCCATGAGATCAAGGACACTGAGCTTTGTAGTAACCTTAATAACAAGTCTGTATTGAGTGCTTAATACATACTAGGCACTAGGGATAGACCTGTCATTCATGTGTCATGTATGTATGTATGTATGTATGTATGTATCTATCTATCTATCTATCTATCTATCTATCTATCTATCTATCCATCCATCCATCCTATGCATTCTCAACTGTCGTCATCATCATCAGTCTGTATCCAATGATCTATTCTTCCCATATTGAAGAAAGGCACCCACCACTCAGGATCTGCAGCCAAAAGCTGAGTTTATAGTTGGCTGAGCATGGGAAGCCCCCTACTCCCCACTAAGGCTCACAAGACAGAGATAATCTTTTGGAGTACTGGAAAGTGTAGCATTTAAAGTGTGTGTGAAGAGGTTAGGGAAGTGATTCAAAAGCACAGAAGCATGGATTTATGGGTTGTCAGTTGTGGGGCCTGGTTAGTTGTGTTAGGCTGCTATTAGCTTTCATAAAAGTGAGCTGTAATCTTTTAGGGTGAATCTGAAATGATTTTTGACAGTATGGACTCTAGTGAAAACACAATTACAATGTTCTTTCTCTTGAATTTAGATTCTAACAGCTTTTCAGATATAAGGGAGGCAAAAGACTACTGATTCTTTCCAAAACAAGTGTTGTTATGGCTTTATCAAAAAGCATCTTCTGAGGCTAGGACAATATGGCACCATCCCTGAAGTGGCCTTTGCAATCTGTAAAAGGTACAGTGCCCTTTTCTTCGAAGGCAGCTGAACAGGCAGTGGGCCGATGGCTTCTGATGTGCAGTGGAATGGCAGCTGAAGCAGTTATTTTTGAAGAGTAACTAAACTCACATGTCTCAATAGTAGACTGGCATTTAATAGAAGGATATGGAGAAGAACAGGATGCTGAGATGAAGCCACACACACACATAGCCAAGAAGAATGGACAGCTGAATTAAAAAAAGTCATCAATTTCCAGAATTTAAAATCCTGAATCATGACAGGACACTAGTGGAATTCAGGTGTTTCTGGTACATGGACTACTGTCACCCAATGTGAGGTTGAACTATTGATCTTGTGTACATCCTACTTCACAAATGAGTCTGTCAGATACGCTAAGACTATAGGCTGAAGATGATGCCTCAACACTGCGGAGAAACCTCAGGTGACTGTCCAGGCAGCTGGATGTTTCTGTCAACTCACATTTTTTTGGAAGTTGCTTGCATGCACTCCCTGTTTTGTTTTTTATTAGGTAATATTATTTCCTTCTTGGGTCTCTGAGGGAGTTGAAGATTAGTTAGTTATAGTTGAAGATTAGTTAGTTATAGTTGAAGATTAATTAGGATAGAAAGTGAATTAGATACACTTTGGACTTACCGAAATAGAGTAGATAATGGAATTATTTTCTCTGAATCTGTCAAATACAAATGGACTAGACATTGTTTAGGTATTTATTACTTGTATATATTGTATATAGTTATTGTACTTTTGTATATAGTTTTTCTTATATTAGTTATAACCTTTTTCCTTTTTTCTTTTTAGTAAAATAGAAAAGGGGAAATATGGTGATATTTTATTTGTACTGAAATGTGATTTTATTTGTATGTTAATAAAGGAAGTTGCCTGGGGGTCAGAGCTAATAGCAAACCATAGCAGAGCAGGGTGTTGGTAGTGCACGCCTTTAATCCCAGCTCTTGGGAGGCAGAGCTAGGCGGATCTCTGTGTCTTCAAGGATACAGCCAGCTTGGAGACATACACTTTTAATCTCAATACCAACCAAAGAAGACCTGGAGGTCTGTACAGATGGGCAGTGATGAGGAGGTCATGTGTTTGGGTTTACAACCAGTGAGAAGGCAGGACAGAAAGTCTATATAAAGATAGACACACAGGAAGTAGGTCTCTTGGCTGAAGAGGATAGCTGCAGCAATGAAGGGTAAGGCTCTTAGCTCTGACCTCTTGGGCTTTCATCTTTGCATTGGCTCTGTGTTTCTTATTTAATAAGACAGTTACATCTACTTAATACACTTTGTTAGATACATGAAAAAGCAATCAGATGGCCAGAGAGATAGACAGATGGATCAGACTGTACAGGTGTGCCGGGTGTACACAGACTAAGTATATCACCTAGTCCCTGAGGCAGCTGAAGGGTGGAGCCAAGATTTTGACAATGGCGTACCTGGCTCCAGATCCAGCCTCCTTTTTCACGTGACTCTTTCAGGGTTTGTGCTCTGTGAACAACAGAAGCTACACACGTGTCAGCCTTCAAGTCCATCCCTACTTTAAATGGGGAAATTTATTTCCTGTAGCTCATCATTTGCTCCAGTTCCATTCTTCCTGCTTTTAAGTAACAGGTTTAACCACTTAGGAAAGAACACCCACAAGGCCAAACTCCTTTCTGTGAAAAGCACAGCCATTTAAGGTAATTGTTTCTAATAGTCTAGCTCCCCACCCAAAAGTCAGGCTTGCTTTTTCAGAAAGGTTAATAAGCTGGATTCTTCTAGTACACCAGGACAGACAGACAACTCTGTGAAATTATAGCTTAGTTTAACTCTGCTGGCTGTGTTCTTGACTCCAAGATCAACCTTGCCAAAGATTAAATGGAAGATTAAGAGAAAGGCCAGTCTTTGTCTCGATAAATTCACACCCCATTCTTCGGCTTAGAAGACAGGGCAGCTGTGGTCACCTTTTAAAGGCAAACTGGGGAAACTGAAACCAGAGATTTCTACTCAGACAGTTTAGTTGCTACCACTCAACGACAGACGGACCCAGGGAGCAGGAGACTCTGACTCAGGTGGGTATAAAATCCTTGTAAATGGGTTGGATTTCCCTGTGTAGGTAGTCTGCCAAGGGTGCCTTAGCTATGTGTGCTGATGCAGCAAAATAACCAGAAGTGGCTACAAAGGTGTACTGGTTAGTTTTAACTGTCAACTGGATATAAGAATCACCTAGGCAAAGAGTCTTAAGAATTATCTAGTTCAGATGCTGAATGGTGGTGGTGGTGCACACCTTTATCCCAGCACTCAGGAGGCAGAGGCAGAGGCAGAGGCAGAGGCAGAGGCAGAGGCAGAGGCAGAGGCAGAGGCAGAGGCAGAGGCAGAGGCAGAGGCAGAGGCAGAGGGATCTCTGTGAGTTCGAGGCCACCCTGGTCTACAGAGTGAGTTCCAGGACAGCCAGGGCTACACAGAGAAACCCTGTCTTGTTAAAAAAAAAAAAAAAAAAAAAAAGAATTATCTAGATCAGGTTGTTCTGTGGGCATTCTGTGGAAATTGAAGGCAGAAAGTCTTCAACAAGGTAAGAGTGGAGAAGGCTAGCCGAAAGCAAGCAAGGATTCAGACATTTATCTGCTCTCTGCTGTGATGTGACACTTTTAAGTTCCTGCCTTTCCTTCTCCACAGTGACTGACTCTGATCTGAAACTGTGAGCCAGGTGAACCCTTTTCTTTCTTACATTGCTTTAGTTGGGGTAGTTGTCATTACAATAGACATGAAAAGATGACTTCACATAGAGTGGGAGCCAGGCCACACAGCTGAAAATGGTGATTTAACTATGCATCAACCACCCAGCTATTTACCTGCATCTGTTATCAATATAATTATATCTATCTATCTATCTATCTATCTATCTATCTATCTATCTACTATCTATCTATTATCTATCTATCTACTATCTATCTATCTATCATCTATCTATCCTCTAAGTACCTATTGTCTATCTACCTATCGACCTATTCATATCTACTTATTGTCTATCGTGTGTATATTATTTATCATAACAGTGCTCCACTGTATGTATAGATTGGTGTCATCACTCTCTGTTGTTTGCACAAGGCAGGCTCACCTAATGATGAATTTCCCATGGAGTGTCCCTGTCCTTAAACAGTACACACCTGCACTGTACAGTGGGTGGTCTTAGCAAAACAGAGACTCATTATCTTGCAGCTCTGGATGCCGGGGTATCTGCAGAGACATGTTTTCATGGAAGCCCTTCTGACTTTTCTAATAGTCTAGCTCCTAACCCAAAATTTCTGGGGTTTGCTGACAGTCCTTAGCACTCACTGTCTGGTGTGTGTATCTCTCCAGTCTCTACCCCTTTTGTATGTGTGGTATGTGTGCATGTGTATTTATGTTTATACATGCAGTGAGACAGCATGCCATTGTCCTGGAGCTCACTCATTAGGTTAGGCCAGCTGGCAAGTGAGCCCCAGGGACCCAACTGTCTCCACCTCCCTACTCCTGAGATTACAAGCATGAACCACCAGATTTAGCATTCTCCCACAGCTTATGTGGTCAAACTTGGGTCCTCATATTTGCAAACCCTTTGTTAACCATAGCCACACCTTTCTTTATCCTCTCTAAAGTGTTTTCAAAGCTTCCATTAAAAATCCACCCCAGTTGTTTATTCTCTATTAATGTCTGTGGGAATTGTGGGAGACACTATTCTCTAGGCAGATTTCTAAATGCCTTCACAGTGACAATATTTCTAAGTTATGTCACCTTGAGAGGTGCTGGGTCCAGAGTCTTGGGTACCATCAAGATAACTATTGCTGACACTTTTTATCTCCCACCTTTTGAACTCCAGAATAATTTCATCCCTGTGTATTTCAGCACATCATGTGACCCATAGAGACAAACATTCAGTTCCCTTTTTATGAAGGGTAATTTTAAATGACAAATGGAAACAGAAATGCCCAAGTAGATGAGGAACACAAGTCTGAAACACTGCATCTGTTTTCTAAAAATAAATGCCCCTTTAAATTTAGTGTCTGAGCATGCCATGTATGTGACGCTGTAAGCCTCAGAATGCTATAAACAGTGTCATTATGAGACACACAAGCCTTGATGATATCATACCAATCTCAATA
Organism: Peromyscus leucopus; assembly: GCF_004664715.2. Taxonomy (NCBI): domain Eukaryota; kingdom Metazoa; phylum Chordata; class Mammalia; order Rodentia; family Cricetidae; genus Peromyscus; species Peromyscus leucopus. The sequence continues at coordinate 2,625,941 of NC_051063.1, forward strand.
GTGTCTGAAAGACAAATCTTAGATACAAATAACATGCTATTGCATCAGACTCTTTTCTTGAAATTTGAGATAATAACTGTACAATTAGAATGACTCTAGATGGACCTGACAGGAATTAAGTGCAATAGTTATACACCAGAGGATGGCCATCCTTGCCCAACACTGAGCTTGCTTAATTGTTCCAATGTATAATTTGTTGCAGTTTTAATAGTATTTGATAACATTTACAGATTTCACTCAACCAGATCCTTTAAAACAAGGAAGATAATCAGAATAATTTTTTGGCTTTTGTTAGTGGTTACCTACCATAACTTTCAATTCTTGCTATACAGCAAAAAGAAAAAAAAGCCTAATAATTCTCAATTTTCACTATATGAAAAAAAAAACATTCATTTATGATGGTGTGTTAGTCTTCAAGGATGTGTAAAAATAACTGTATAGAAAAAGACAAGTTAGCTATAAGGAAACAAAAATTTATTTTAGGCCAACCTCTCTTCTGGCAAAGCAGGGAAGGATGTTTAGGCAGTTTTGACCATTGTTAAAGGACAGTTTTTCAGGAAAAGATTCAATGATAATTTCCATGTAGACAGATTTCAAATGAACATGTGTTGATGTGAACACCAGTCTGGCTTCTCCACAGGTAGAGGGTAGACAATGGAACACTATCAGATGGGATGCATTTTGCCTGTCAGTTACCTACAACTTACAGCAATGCAGCCTAGCCAGAACCCAAGGAACAAAGCTAGACCTTGAGGCTCCAAAAGGATGCAGTGGGGCTGGTGAGAGCACTAATCAGCATCTGACATCCGGAGTTCAATTCCTGGAACCCGAAGTGAATGGAGGGAAGAGACACCTGAACATTGTGTGCTGACCTCCACACATGCACATGCACACAGACATTAAATAGGTGTAGTACAGAATGTTTAAGCGTGTGTGCGTGCGTGCGTGCACCAGTGCACACACATGCACACACACGCACCATGACACTCAAGTGCAGATCAGAGAATAACCTGCAAGAGTGAGTTAGTTCTCCATGTCTGGCACGCAGGTTGCAGGCACAGGATCCCGGTCACCAGGCCTGTCAGTCAGTGCCTCGACCTGATGAATCAATTGCACCAGACTGAGGAAAGAAAATGTGCTTAAGGTTGGAGGATGCCCAGCAGTGAAGAGCACTCGCTGCTCTCGCAGAGAAGCCACACATCACATCAGTGCTGGGTGTCTCACAACCACCTGTAACCCCAGCTCCAGGGGACCTGATGCCCTCATCTGACTTCCATGGGCATAGGCATACGTGAGGCATACACCCACCCACCCAGACATACGTGTACATAGATAAAAATAAAAGTTAAAAAAACAAATATTATCTTTTATTCAACTAAAATGCTAATGCAATGTCCAAAATGTTCTTCCTTCTGTCAGGAACAGTTTCATTTTTATGGTTATTTAAATAGGCTGATGTGAGAGCAGAGTTTGGAGCTTACATGGGAAATCAAAGAAATATTTAAACTATATTAGTTTGGGTTAGATTCTCCCTGCAGAGTTTCTGCAAAACAGACTGTTTTTATTGCAATATTTCTTTAGAAAGTCTGTGGAGTATTTTATTTTATTTTACCAAAGCCCAGGAGCACATGGATTCCTTAAGAATTCTGATATTGTATCAGTGATTGCCAGTGGTGTTGGATATTTTTAAGGAAGACATTATTACAGTGGTGTTTTCATTTCACAGTGGAGGCATAACAACTTTGAGACTATTTCCTTGTCATGGGGCTACAATAAGAATAATTGAAATGTCCATCCATGAAGGAAGAAGAAATGAAATGTTATTGTCATGTGATGGACTGTGATTCAGCAGTTTAATAAATTAGATCTACGTATATTAATCTGTCTATATCTCTGCAGAATGAAGGCAGGGAAAAGGAGAGAGGTAATAAAGCAGAAGTAGAAACTTATGATTTTTAGATGCATAAAGATTTAACCATCTATAGTTTGACTTGTGTGCTGCATTGGGAAGGCACACACAAAGTCACCTCCAAGGCTTCTATTTAAGAAAGAGAGAAAGGGTTAAGGGAGTTTTGAGCTTTACTGGTGTGATGCTTAATATCAACAATCAACTTGATGAGATCTGGATTCACTTGTGAGACAGACTTCTGAGCATGCCTGTAAGGATTATCCTGATTAGGTTAATTGCAGTGGGAAGACCTGCCCACTGTGGGTGGCACCACTCCCTAGATGGGACCTTGGACTGAAGAAAAATGAAAATGAACTGAACACAAGCATTCATTTCCCTCTGCTTCTTTACTGTGGATGAAAGATTTATAGCTGTGCCACACACCTATTGCTGGGACTTCTCCATCATGACAGGCTGTACCCTGGCACTGTGAGCCAGAATAAACCAGTTCTTCCTTTAGTTGCTTTTGTCAAAGTATTTTTTTGAAAAATGTTTCAGGGACTGGAAAGTTGGCTCAATGATTAAAAGCATTTACTGCTCTTGCCGAGGATCCAGGTTCATTTCCCAGAACCCGCATGGTCGCTCACAGCTGTCCATAATTCTAGTTCCAGGGGATCCAGTGTCCTCTTCTGGCCTGCATTTATTTAATTACTTATTATTATTCATTTGATTTCTTTTTTAACTATATACACGTGCTTGCTTAGTTTTCTTCTTCATACTCAGTCTGGTACTCCAGCTCACAGAATGGAGCTGGCCACATTCAAGTTGGTCCTTTCGTGGTTTTTGCTAACACCTTCACAGACTTGAGCAGAGGTTTGTCTCCTGTGTGATTTTAAATCTATCAAACCATCACAGTTAGATAAAATACAATAACAACAATAATAGACAAAAAACAGCCAACCACAGTGTGGAGTCTAATGAGAAAGAAACCTGCCACCAAGGAACAGTGCACAGCGACACCACAAAATGGGGCTGGAAAATGTTGATGGTGTCAGGTCAGAGTTTCTATAAGGAAAGGTTAACGGGGCTCCAATGTGCAAGGTAAAGAGGCGTTTGAGAAGTATGAGAAGACTCCTGACTGAACAAGGAATAGCATTTAAAAATGTCCCAGGCCTGGCCTCACTGTATAGACCTGTAGTTGTAGCTAGTTGTGAGGCTAAAGCAGGAGGGCCACAGGTTCAAGGATCGTCTGGCTTGAGAGTGAGTTCAAGGCCAGACTGGGCAGCTTAGAAACACCACCTCAAACTAAAAAATACGAAGATGGTGTGTGTGGGGGGCACTAGAGGGACAGAGGACTGGGGGACAGGGGGTGTAGCCTGATAGTACAGCACTTGCTTAGCATGCATGGGGCTCTAGCTTCAACTAAACCATGGAAAATAAAGTAGAAAAAGATGGAGAGGGAGGGAAGCAGGAAGAGAGGGAGAGAGAGGAGGAAGAGGGGGGAGAAAGGGGAAGGGAAAGGGAGATGAAGAGAGAGGGGTGGGGGGAGAGAACCAGTTGTATTCTGAGGACCAGAAGCCAAGACAAGGAGCAATGAAAATATGGGGAAGCCACTGGGAAAAAGAACAGAAGGAAACATGGGTCAGGATTCTCCAGAGAAACAGCACAAAGTGGATTCTATCTATATTTTAGTTTGATAAGAATTGACTCATATGACTGTGGGTCGTGTCCAAGGATATGTAGTTAGCAAGCCAGGAGAGCTGATCCTGCATGTTTGAGAATCAGGTTAAGTCTGAAGATGGGAGAAAAATAGTACCCGAGGCTCAGCAGGGGGGGAAAATGCACTTTCCACTCAGCCTTTCTCTCCTTAGAGTTTCAGTGGGCTGAGGGAGGCCCTCCACACCTGTGAAGGCTGTCCGCTCAGACTGGGGACTCTGTTATCCAGACACATGCAGAGCACACTCAGCCAAGTGTCCAGACAGGCTGAGGTCCAGGCAGTTGATACACAAAATGAACCGTTGCAAGGTGTAATGAAGAACAGACCGAGAGAAGCTTCAGGCTAAAATGTCTGCAAGGAAAAGGGGAAGGAAAGCAGGGTTGAGGCCTCTGCAGAGAGCTGAGAAAGCCTCAGGCTGGATGAAGGAGGTCCCAGTAGAAATCAGCTGATTGTAGTAATGCTTTCCCATCTGGCAGCAGCAGCCTAAGGAGGGCATTCACTGATGTGAACACACTGCAGATCCTACAGTGTGGCAGTTGGAAGGTGTCACAAAGATGACCCTGCAGACAGCAGGGTACCCGTTACAGACCTGCTATGGAGAAGGGTCAGGTGACCTCAGGACTGTAGCTAGGTCTGTGTGGTGGAACATCCTGGAGAAGCCTTGTGATCCCTGCTGGACACAGGTCAAAGCAAGGCTCTTTATTAGCTATCTTGTTATCACTGTGAGAAAACAGCTTAAACAGGTCCATCTTACATAGAACCAGGGAGGTATTAGACGGAATACTTGAAAGACAAATCATTAGAACGTCCATGGGGAATGGACTTCACATTGGTCAGTTCAGTGAATCTCCTTTATTAGTTCAGCTCAGCGGGCACGGTGTTCAAGTGGGTGGGACTGGAGGCATAGAAATTGGGGGCAGGTATCTAAGGAGTATATGAGGACTGTAGATGAACACCCTGTGGCAGATTTGACGGTAGTGATCTAGAAAAAGGCAAACATCTGCATGCTTCCTGAGTTTTCTGTGTTGTGTGAGTAGCTAGATAGGGGCAGAAGATATGTATTTAGAAGCTGAGTATTGCCTAGACTGTCCCCCCAACCTCTCTCTCTCTCTCTCCCTCCCTCCCTCCACCCCTTTTCCTTCTGACAAACAAAGTCTCCCCTATTTTGAGCTAGCCTTGCACACACTACATACAGATGATGGCCTTGAACTCCTGATCCTCTTGGCTCTCCCTCCTGAGTGCTTGCATCATAGGTGTACACTGCAACACTTGGTTTATGGGGAGCTGAGGACTGGACCCAGAGCTTCGTGCATGCTGGGTAAGCATTCAACTAAGTGAGCTACACCCCCCAGCTGCACCAAAACCAACACCTCAAACAGTTTTTGCTTTTTAATTATCCAGGGAAAATACAGCCAAACAGTCAATTCTCCAATCCCCATCCCTGTAGCCAGAGGCTGTAACATATGTAAGAGGCAGACATGTGAAGCCTTATGGGGATATATTTGTTCTCAACTAAAAGGAGAGTGGCAGTGTCTAAAATAACAAGATGAATATTTATAGCTGAGAAGCCATCAGAGAAAATAAAATGATCATAAATACATTAAAGTAATAAAAATGGGGAAAAAGAGGGAGAAAAATGAATGAAACAAATGGGAAACAGGATAAGAGACCTAAAGCCAAACACATGAGGAATCACATTGCATTATGACCATCTCAGGATGTTTATGTGGCCAATAACAGCATTAAAAATACATAGAACAAAAATATCAAGGGAAAAAACCCCAGACAATTGCACAGTTAGAGCCAGGAACTTCTATACTCTTACCCCGATAGTCAATAAAGCAAGCAGATAGAGAAACATCGACCTGGCTTCATATTTTAGAAGTCTGTCTCCAATAACAGCAGAAGGGACATTCCTCTCAAAGCCACACACATTTCTACCATGACAGACTGTATTTGGGGCCAGAAAATAGGTCTCAGTAAAGAAAATGTACTCAAAGATACAAAATATTCTCAACAGTGATGGTATTAAAGGAGAAACCAATAACAAAAGATACCTGGAAAATATCAAACCAGGGAATATTCTCTCCCTAGTTTAAGGTTCAAAGAATAAATGGAAACAGAAAGCGTTTTCAATTTAACTGAGAAAATGCAACATTTCAAACAGATTGGATAGCACTGCATTTCTGCAGTAATTATAGGGAAACTTGAATTGCTGCAAGCTAATATCAAAAAAGAAGAAACAGGGCTGGAGAGATGGCTCAGGAGTTAACGTGCATGGGTTGTGCTCCAGGGAACTTGGATCTGATTTCCAGCACCCACATGGAGGCTCCCAACCATCTGTAACTCCAGTTCCAGGGGGAATCTGATGCCCTCTTCTGGCCTCTGTTGGCACTGCATGCAGACAGCACATGCAGGCAAGATACCCATACACAAAATTAATTTAGAAATATCTTTAACGGCAGACAGAAGTGAATATCCACACACAGCTTAGCTTCCATGTTGAGAGAGGGAAGGAAGGAGAAGAGGAGAGGGAGGAGAAAGGGACAGAGAGACAGTAAAACAGAGAAAAGAGAGAAGAGAGAAGAGGGAACACAGAGAGAAAATACAAAAGGGTAAGCTGAAGAAAAGAAGAGTAGAAATCAATAAAACAGAGGGGAAAAGGCGATTTATAATATTTCAAAGTGGAAATAACCTGAACAATGAGCACATTGTAGTATGTCCATTCACTGGAATACTACTATACAATTAAAAAGGAACCATTACTACTCTCAGAGATATGAACCAGCATCAGACTGTTGAAATATATTGAAAGGATCTAGACAATTTGGAATGTCTCCATATGATTCTATCTAACATTCTAGAAAATGCACAGTAATTTACAGATACACAAAGAAAAGTGTCTGCTAGATACTGGAGTTATGAGGGAGACAGAGGCAAGGATTAAAATGGAAAGGAATAGGTGTGCTCATTGTTTTCTTTATGGCAATGATTTACCAGGCCTACAATTAGGGCAAAATTAACATAACTTTACACTTTATATGTGTGTAGACTGGTTATGTCAATCATAAAGGTACTTTTAAAAATAGCTTTCTTAAAAGTAAAGCTACTTTTAAAAATGCTACTTGATACAAAGAAGTGTTAAATCTGCTTTATTTTCTCCTATGTGTGAAACAGGGTTGTGTATTAAAATTCTTCGTGTCTTGGAATCATAAGACACAGCAGTAAACACCTTTGACCTGAGACTCTGCTGGCTGAGACATAACAGTGCCGACTCCTAAGGGATAATATGCAGAAGATAGAAATTGTTTTTAGATGTGTCAAGATCAGAGCATTCTGATGTCAAGCCCTGTAGCAGGAGGATCACAAGTTCAAGGTCAGCCTGAGCTATGAGATGAGTTTAAAGACAGTATAGATCAGTTAGAATCTTTCTCACAGTAGAAAACACAAAATGGGCACTTACGCAGAGTGTGTGAGTCCCTGAGTTTATCCCCAGGCATTCAAAGGCAAGATGAAGTCATTCTGCTAGAGGTTGGTAGGAGACCCAGGAGCATCCCAGCTTGTCATGACTGTTCTCTGATTGCCTCTGATCCAGTCTCTACACTGAATCTCATCTTCCTTTGCAACAGATATCCAACCAGAGGTGCACCCCAGGAAACCTACATTTCTTCCGTGTTTGTGAAGAGATGATCATGTGATAAAAATGGAACTGATGTATATGTAGATAGTTACAGCCTTGAATTCACAAAATGGTGCCTGAAATTGCCAATGGGTCTGTCTCATTATATTGTAAATGTGGCTGTTTATTTTCCCGTCTCTAAAATTGATTGACACAGAAATGAAATTTTGAAAGGAAAACCCTTGCAGATAGAATTTCATGGTATTTTTGAAGTGACTTTGAATTCTTGCCCTGCTCAAAAGCAGGCTTGATGTTGCTGGACAGATCTTTTAGTCTTTGTGTGTGAGGTCTCTGCACTGTGAAATGTGTATCCCACCACAGGGCACCTAGCTAGTGTGAGGGCTCAGTAGTCCTGGCAGAGTGCTTCAAATGGAAGGCTGCTCTCCTGCTAAGCTGCTTCAAGCATGTTGGTCTGTTTCCACATCACGTTATGAGGTAGAGAGAAGCAAATGACCTGTCCACAATCACTCAGTGAGTGAGGGGCACAGCTAGGCAATATCTCGGCATGATAGTCTTGCAACACCTCTGTCTGCATGCCGCAGTGTGAGGAATGCCAGCAGAGCAGCCAAGTCTTTGTTACCTACTTGGTTCTCCCTGCTCTCTCTCTCTTCTGTACTGGCCCAGATTTTCTCAAGGCACCTTTGCCATGATCTACTGAAAGGAGACTCTCCTCACCAAAACAAAACAAAACAAAACAAAACAAAACAAAACAAAACAAAACACAGAGAAACTAACTGTGAGCACTTGTGGTCACAAGCTGGTTTCTCTTTGTGCTCCCATTAACTAGAGGTGTGCTTGCTTTTGTGTTCCTAGATATGAAACTTAAGACTTGACAACCACTCATGCAGAAAGAAAGTCATTTTGTGTTTGTAAATGGCCTTTGGAACATATTGGTAAAGAAAACACAGGAGAAATGAAAAGGTCTAGTGTTCTTGGCAACAAATAATAACCATTGCTAATATTTTAGCGTTAACATTTCCTGTCTGTTGTTCTGTATAAAAAGCAAGACAGATAGCCCATGGCATGTTGGTTGATAAACACAAAACCCCCTTACGAGCTCTGGATTCACCATGGACCCTCCTCCTCATGTTCTCTGTGTCCCACCCTGACCTTCCTTCTGGCTTCACTGCACCCGAGCCTTTCTGGGTAGCAGATCATTCTGTGCCCTCTCCACCCTGTCTACTGTTGCTTGGACAGCAGCATTTCCTCTTTCCATCTCAGTGCCCTAACTTCACCATTTCCCTATAGCTGGAAGTTTTCCTGTGTCCCACCTGGACCCTGCAGTAAGGACAATCTCTCCTGCCCAGTTCTGCAGCTGTTCAGACCCAAATAAACACACAGAGGCTTATTATTATTTATAACTGCTTGACCATTAGCTCAGGCCTACCACTGACTAGCTCTTACATTTAAACTCAGCCCATTTCTTTTAATCTATATGTTGCCACATGTTCTGTGGCTTTACCTGTGTGCCATTACATGCTGGTCCCTGGATGGCAGGCTGGTGTCTCCTGACTCAGCCTTCCACTTCCCAGAATTCTCCTTGTCTATTTATCTTGCCTGTACATCCTGCCTGGCTACTGGCCAGTCATCATTTTATTTATCAACCAATCAGAGGAACATCACCCATCATTTCCCCTTTTCTTTCTATTTAAAAGGAAAGTTTTAACTTCAACATAGTAAAATTACATATAACAAAACAATTATCAAGCAAGAATTACAGTTATAATATTTAGTCTATTTGTATTTGGCAAAATTAAAGAAAATATTTTATCATCTATCCTATATTTGTGAGTCTAAAATTTTATATCTACCTTTTCTCTTATAACCAAAGAAAACCATAATTATAACTATCTAGTCTTCAACTACATCAAAGACCCCAGAAGGATATAATATTGTTTAAGTAAATAGAAAGAGCATTGTAAGCAACTTCCAAAAATCTAGAAAGACAGAGACAGCTGCCTATGGTGGTATTGTGTTCCCCAAAATATTGTGCACTCTAATAAACTTATCTGGGGTTAGAGACAGAATAGCCGCAATGTTAAACATAGAGGATAGGCAGTGGTAGCACATGCCTTTAATCCCAGCACTTGGGAGGCAGACCTAGGCAGAAATCCATGTGTTCAAGGATACAGCCAAGTATGGTGACTCACGCCTTTAATCCCAGAAAGTGAGCCTTTAATCCCAGGGAGTGATGGTAGAAGGCAGAAAGATATATAAGGCATGAAGACCAGGAACTAGAAGCATTTGGCCTGATTAAGCATTTGGCAGGTTAAGCTTTCAGGCTTCTAGTAGCAGTTCAGCTGAGACCCATTCTGGATGAGGACTCAGAGGCCTCCAGTCTGAGGAAACAAGACCAGCTGAGGATCCAGCAAGGTGAGGTAGCTGTGACTTGTTCTGGTTCTCTGATCTTCCAGTTCACCCCAATACCTGGCTTAGGTTTGATTTTATTAATAAGAACTTTTAAGATTCATGTTACAACTGCCTGCTTGGATAGTCATCCAAAGCTCCTCTGTAACATTGGGGCATCCATCTTCAGCCCATAGGCCTAGTCTCTCAGTCACTTTTCTCTGTGTTCTGTAGAATGTCTGGCAATTTCTTCTGTGAAGCAGGAACCTGAAGGACCATTTCATCTAGCAAAGTTCAGTTATCACCTTCCTATGGTCCTGCATGTCCATTTTATGTAACATTTTGTCAAGCAGTCCAGGCAAGAACAGTTTCTTGTCCAAATGGCTATTTTTGCCAAGAAGAAGATTAGACAGAAAAGGGTAAATGCTGTGGGATAATACTTTTGTGCACTGGTTTAATAAAACGCTGATTGGCCAGTAGTTATGCAGGAAGTATAGGCAGGGCAATCAGACTAAAGGAATTCTGGAAAGAGTCAGGAGTCACCAGCCAGACACAGAGGAAGCAAGATGTGAAGGCAGAACTGAGAAAAGGTACCAATCCATGTGGCTAAACATGAATAAGAATCATGGGTTAATTTAAGTGTAAGAGCTACTCAGTAATAAGCCTAAGCTAATGGCTGAGCAGTTATCAATAATATTAAGCCTCTGTGTGATTATTTTTATAAGCAGGCCATGGGACTGCAGGGCCCAGGCAGGACTGGAGAAACTTCTAGCTACATTTCCCACCTCCCAAAGCTATCCAGTCTTCTCCTACACAGCCTCACAGGACTTTTCTCTGTGGATAATTGGACACTTGTGAATCTGTTCTATGACATCTCTTGCTTCTGTTGATGGCCACCTCCACTGAAAGTCCAATTTCTCTATCCACTCTCCCCACCTCCCATTCCAGGTTCAACAACACTCGCCTTATGAGCAAACAGGTGAGCTCTTCTGTACCCATTTTAGCCACTGTGATGGAGGTTTCTAGTGGATGGTCACGATGAGTTTCTCTTGGCTTTGTTTTGGCAGAAGACTTCAAGGTCTGGAGGTGGGAAAGGTCTGGAGAACACTCTCCAGCAGAGAGCTGGGCCATCTGCGAAGGTTTCCAGAAGGAAGAGGCCCAACACATTCTATCTGCAGATTGAACACACATCTCCAGCCCACATATGACATGGGAGTTAAAGGGGCTTAAGAAGGAAAAGAAGCAAGCACCAGGGCGGGGCATGTGCTCATAACTAAATCTTTGTGTCTTGGGGTATGTTTCCAGAGTGGGCAATGCTGGGGTCAAGGTCACTGGGTATCACAGACCTTCTCTCTTCAGCAGCTGGTGCCATGGGCGATGAGTTGTGGCAATAGATCTGGACTCAAATTCTCATCACTGTCTAGTCCTCTTTTCTAAAGGCTTTTGGGTAATTGCCTCTAAAAGAGCTTTTAAGGGGCTGGGGAGGTGACTCAGAGGGTAATGAGCTTGTTGACCAATCCTGGAGGCCTGAGTTCAATCCATGGGACCCATGTAAAGTTGAAAGGAGAGAGCCAACCCTACAAAGCTGTGATCTGGTCTCCACTCATATATCATGATATGCATGCTGTGCTCTGGTCTGGTCTCCACACATATATCATGGTATCATATGCATGCTGTGCCCTGGTCTCCACATATATATCATGGGTTTACAGAATCCATTTCCCATCCTGTCCTCTCTGAGACAAAGGCTCCTACCCTGCTGGCTAGGTATGTGGAAGGAAGGTAGCCCAAAGCTACAGGTACCATCATGAGACCTCAGAGGAGGACTTGTAAGGGGTGGGGCATGCAGAAGAAGTGGAACCAAAAGTGAAGAAGAAGAAGAAGAAGAAGGAGAAGAGAAGGAGAAGGAGAAGGAGAAGGAGAAGGAGAAGGAGAAGGAGAAGGAGAAGGAGAAGAAGAAGAAATTCTGTTGATTTGGCAGATACCACTCAGCTAGGCTCAGAGGGATATGCGATGCTACTGGAGTGAAATCAAGCTGTTGCCATAGACCCCCAAATGCAATAGCTTATGTTATACAAAAATTTATTTCTCAGGTAACAAGCCTGGATGGGCAAGTTGTCCTGGCCAGTTCACAGGTGTGGTCCCATGAGGTCACCAGCAACTAGGCTCATGGGTCACTCTGACTCTTCAGGCCATGTGTTCCATCCTTGAGTCTAGTCTCTGATCCCAGGACAGGGGAGGAGGGCATGGAGAGAAAGCAGCCTTGTGGTGAATGCGGCCATGATGTTGCAAACATCTTTCTCTTGCGTCCTGTAGGCAGTGTGTCCCACATGGCCACCGGGACTCAGGGAAACAGAAGGTGTAGTGCCTCTGGCAGCTCCTCATTACTGTGGCAAATATCTGAGGGTAGGTTTGCTGTGTCTGGTGGTGCCAGAGATCTAGGTTCTGACTTCATTGTCTATGGAATGTAATGATACAAAGAACACCATAGCTGAAGGGCAGGCCCAAGTGTCTCACTTCAGGATCAGAGAGAGAGAGGGAGGAAAGAAAGGCTCCAGGACATGATATCAGCCACCTTTAGTGAACCCACTTTCTCCAACCAGGTCCAGCATCCAAAAGTTTCTAGCACTTTCCACTAGCGCCAATAAAACCATCATTGATTAACCAGAGCCCTCATGATCCAGTTGCTTCTCAGTGACTGATCAACTGTCTGAAAACTTCAGCTCCAGTACAAGAGAGAGCCTCTTGGGATCTACCTCAATAGCTTATCACCATGCATCCATCAGTGCCACATCTCAGGTCTCCATCAGTGCCAATACAACATGCACGGGTAAGGAGTGGGTCTGCCAGTTATTTCTAAGACACCATGCCATTTCTGTCCTATATGAAGCACCCAACACTGAGGAATACTGTCACTTGCCACTAAAGGAGTCCCACTTGGAGACACCATAGCTTTGTGGCTAGAACAGTACTCCTCAACCTTCCTAATGCTGTGACCCTTTAATATAGTTCCTCATGTTGTGGTGACTTCAAACCATAAAATTATTTTCATTGTTACTTCATAACTGTAATTTTGCTACCGTTAAGAATTATAGTGTAAATATCTGATATGCAGGATGATAGGGAGACCCCTGCCAAAGTGTCGTTTGACCCCGGGGTGGAGAACTACTGGACTAGAAGTTTCATAGTTCATAACTTGATTCAGTAACCCAGATGGCTCAAGAAAATTCCAAGTAGGTCTCTAGAACTTTCCAAAATGAGAATCTAGTAGAGAGCAAAAGGAGAAAGTGAGGCTGGAGAAAGATCTAGACCTAGAACCATCTCATGGATTCCAGGGCTACCAACCAGCCTCATGTCTTGTGTCGGTCACTGGAGGACATTTTGGTTAGAATCATAGAGCCCATTCCCAAGATCTGGCAGTAGGGGGTGCAAGTGAAGTTCTAGGGCACAAAATTTAAGGAGACTCTAAATGTCAGAACTGTGTAAGTAATGAACTGCCATTGGCAAGACCCCGAAAATGCATACTTCTTTAAATCACATAGGTCACTTCTGCTAACTGTAGCACCATACAGCCCATAATAGCAAAGTATTTACTAAAAAGGAAGGAGCAGGTGTTCCAAAGAGAATCCAGACAGCAGTACTTTTCTCTGACTCCCACATGGACATCTTGTTGATAAGATACAGAAAATACCATCCACTAAAATAGAAACTTCTCACTGCATCATTGCAGAGCTAGACATTAACACCGGGTCAGTTGGTTCACTGGGTCAGGGCAGATACAAGTAACAAGAACATATACGCAACTCTTGCCCTGCCTTTGTTATTATTAGCAGTATGTGTCAATGCTAGGTGTTTTCCTCTGTTGCCCTCCACCTTATTTCTTGATAATTTCTTGATGTATTTATTTTAATTTATGTGTATTAAATTAAATTTGTGAGCCTGCATGAGTCTATGTGTACCACATGCATGCAGGAACCTGCAGAGGCCAGAAGAGGGGGTCAGATGCCCTGAACCTAGAGCTACAGGCAGTTGTGAGCTGTCTTATGGGTGTGGGGAGCTGAACCCCAATTCTCTGTAGAACAGTAAGTGCTCTTAACAACTGAGTCATTTCTAGCCTCCCACCTCATGTTTTTTGGACAGGGTCTTTCACTGATTTTTAGATTTCTCTGATTGGCTAGGCTGGCTGGTTATGGAGTCCCAGGTCTGCTAGTCTCTATCCACCCTCCCAGCACAAACACCAGCACCTCCATTCACCCCCTGCTTTTAGGGCTTTTAGAACCTGAACTTGGGCTTTCATGCCCATTGAGGCATCTCCCCAGCCTCTAGTCTTCTCGTTGTTGAGCTCATTTGAAGAAACCCAGAGGCTTCTGGACTCTTCTTGAACAAATGATAGGCTCCCCTAAGTTCAACACTTTCACCAAATGCCACTGAGCACCGAGGCTGAGGCTGTGTGGCACTTGTCCAGTACCTTTACCAAAAATAACTTGAGCTTCCACCCACCCCCTGCTGCTCACAGAGGAGTGTCACAGAAGCACACACAGCCTTTTCTCTGGCAGGTGAGACAGCTCCAATGAAAGCCACTTGGCTGTCACCAGGGAGGAGTTTGCTCTGCACCAGGTCACTGCTCCACCAGCCTTCACTCAATAAAGATTGATGACTTGGAAGTGACACCTGATCAGGCGGAAGAAAAGGTGGAACAGATCTGCTCTCCAGGTACTCTGCTCCATCCATGCCTTCCTATGGCCAACAAGAGTGATCATGGTGCCTCACAACCTTCCATAACTCCAGTTCCAGGGGCTCTGATAGCCTCTTCTGACCTCTCTGGGCACCAGGCATACACTTAGGGCACACACATACATTGCAGGCAAAACATTCATACACAAAGATGAAATCTTAAAAAAATCTTCAATTATAAAACAAAAAACAAGTGTGAGTGCTCTGTGTGTGTGTGTGTGAAGAGCATGCTGTAGGATGGATCACTTACAAGTGTCTTCCACCTGCATGTGTGTGCACATACTGATAAACCAACGTTGTCAACAATCAATTAAAACTATAGGGATAGCGATACTTAGGAAATCAGTATAGACTATGCAGGACCAATTGGTAGCCTTCAGAGACTTTGGAAGCATGGAAGACTTCTTGCTGAAGCTGGCTTTCAAGCTAAGGTAGGAAAGATGAGATTCTTCTGTGGAATGCATCAGGGGAAACATGGTCCAATCAGAGATGTTTTAGCTAAGACAGTGTGCTTCAAAAGGCTGAGATGGCAATGGGGGTGAGGATGGAGCTCCGTTGGTGGGATGCTCACTGCCTAGCATGCACAAAGCTCTGAGCTCCATCTCTAGCCCTGCATAAACCAGGAGTGGTGATGCACACCTATTATCCCAGCACTCAGAGGGGGGGGGATCAGAAGTTCATGTTTATCCTTGTCTACAAGAGCAAGCATGAGGCTAGCCTGAGATACATGAGATCCTGCCACAAGACAGCCAGACAAACAACAAATAAAATGAGTATTTTTTTTAAAGACTGAGAACTAGAAAAGAGCCAGACAAGTTTAAAGCTTCAGTCAAGGGGATGCTTCCTAAATGTAAGCCAATTAACTCTGACCAGCCAGCTGAAACCAAATGCCATGTCTGGAGAAAACACCAATCATCTAAGGAAGAGGATGTAGAATTAGAGAGATGGATCAGCAGGTTTAGTACAAGGACCTGAGTTCAATCCCTCAGACCTATGTAGGGAAAGGTGTGGTGGCACAGGCTTGTAATACTGCTACAGAGTGGGGCTGGGCAGCTCCCTGGGTCTCACTGGTTCATGAAAGACTGTCTCAGAGACAAACCCAACAGCATTTACAGCGTGTGAGGTCTCTGACCTCCACATGCATCTGCATCCACATGAGCGAGCGTACATGCATGCACTTGCCCATACACACACACACACACACACACACACACACACACACACACACACACAGGCAGTATACAAAAGAGCTTACCTGCCCTGGGAGCAGAGGGCAGACACACTCAATTTGAAAACGAAAAGGAATCCAAGGAAGGAAATACATTTGTATGTTATAAAAACGAGTCTTAAGTGTTGAAACTGAATCAACAGTTTTAAACAATATTTTTGGTATATGGTAGAATTATCTAGAGGGAACGGAATTCCCATGTGATACTGTATCTGGCAGTGTCTAGCTGTGCATGATGAGTACTGAGCAAGTCCATAAACACTACTAGATTCTATATTTCTATGGGTCTCTCTCTCCCTGTCACCACTGGACATTGCTTAATTTATAGAAGAGTTAGGCTCTGCCCTGTGAGTGACATACCCCAGGCTATTGTGTGTGTGTGTGTGTGTGTGTGTGCGCGCGCGCGCGCGCGCACACACATGTGTGATATTAGTTTGATTTTTTTGAACCAACCAACCAAACAAAACTATATACTGCATTCGATCTTGCAATTAAAAAATCACTTGTTTCTTCCAATCTATTCTGGCATTTTTTAGTCTGATTTGATCTTCCTGTCTTCCATACCTGTTTTCTCATCTGTGTTTTCTGTTATTGTGAGCCACTCACTTCAAGCTTCTTATGCATTGATTTATTCTCTGTTCCTGTGACACTGTAATTGGTCTACAAGTGAAGTATTGGACAGATGTCATTCATAAGCACCTCTGTTTCACAGTTACTATGGCCAGTTTTGCCTAATAGTGCCAGCTCTTCTAAGCAGCCCTTCAAACGAGTTCACCATTTGCTCCTCTTTGGGTGAAGGATTGACAGTTAAAACATCATTTTTTCATGGAATGGAAACACAGAGACAGAGCAGATGGTTTACAATATAGTGAAGAGTGTTCCCCATCAGGACACCTGCTTTCTGGCTCTAACAATTTAGTCTCCATTCTATGACACATTCTTGGGTGATTTCTCTCCTTTGACTGACTAATACCCATCAAACCAGGATGACTAAAATGAGATTTCCCACAGAGAAAGGAAGTCATTCCTATGTCATCTTAGAGATGAGAGGATTTTGATGTCATCAGGCCTAACGACCTATGAAATAGATGACTCTTTCTCTGTGACTCTCACTGAAGGTCACCCAGCTCATTAGCTCAACTGGGATCACCTCTGTTGATCAAGAACGGTCTAGCTTTTCAGTAAGGAAGAGAAAGACCTATCTTGGAGATCGAGAAGCAACTTTATGCTTATGACATTGGCCCTACATTGGCCCTACATTGGCCCTACACTAATCCCTTTGTCCCTGCAGTCTTGGCCTTTGTGGTGGCCAGCTGTGGGATGGTGGGCAAGTCCCCACGGCCTGGTTCTTCTCAGCCTCAGGTTCTGCTAAATGTAGGTGCTAAAACCAGGATCACTCTTCCATCAGCGAAACACAGCCGGGATATACTCAGAGAATATCAGCACTGATCAACTTAACTTTGCAAGTTTGCTTAAGGAAGGTCATGGAATCAGGAGCTGGTGGATTCAAATTCTTCTCATCCCTGTCCATCCTAGTGTTCTAGGCCTCCACAGTGTTTACCAGGGGCAGCTATATTTTCAGGTTATGGAGGTCTATGTGAGAGCTTGGTAATTACACAAAGAAGTCATACCTTAATGGGTTCAGGGGAGCTGAACTGAGCAAATAGATACAAAGGTCAGGGCAGTATCTGGTACAAGCTAGCCACCTTAGCAAAGTCCTAAGATGTATTGATCACTTACACAGGGCCGAGATTTGAGGACAGAACCGTGACCAGGACAAGAGTCAGCTCCTAGGAAACTTACAGTCCTAATGGGAAACAGACTCAAACAAGAGATAGGGGCAATTGATACAAGCCTCGGGCTGGACAGTAGTGAGTCCTCACGAAAGGGCTGCACATAGCCTTGGAGATGGCTCTCTCTAGGTCACCAGTAAACCACATAGCTCAGTCTCTCTGGATGCAGACACACCCTTAATTAGCTCTTCTGGGGAAAAGATGGGGCTGAAGGGACAGGTTAGGGCACACACAGATGATAGAGTCCGAAGTCTGTTCTCTAAAAGACAGGCAGAAACTGGGAGCTTCGCCCCTCCTGATGGCTGTATCTGGCTGGGAGGGCGGGAGCGTACTCCTGGGGAGAGGAGGTGGGATCAGGGCAGCTGGGGGCCAGGTGAGCGGAGGCCGGGGGTGGGGCCCCGGGCGCTCCTCCTTCTGGGCCATCTCTGCCTCTTCCTTCCTCTCCTCCTCCTTTCTGGTCCTCCCCCTCCTCCTTGGAGCGGCTCCTCCTCCTGGCAGGCTGCCGCCCAGTCAGCTGACGCCGTGCTCCAGTCTCGCCTCCCCGCCACTCTCCCCCAAAGTGGCTGCTGGGCGCCGGCGGCCGCCCACTTTCAGGCTTTGGGGAGACAGGGAAAGAGATGTGCGCCTTCTGACGCCCGGTCTCACTGCATAGCCGTGTCAACTTTCACTCCCTCACTCTCTGTCCTGACCCTCCCCACATCCCTCCTCGAAGCCACTCAGGGTACCGTGCAGGCTCTGTGGGCAGCAGGGTTGCTGTCTGTCTGGGATGGCTTCCAATTTTAATGACATAGTGAAGCAGGGGTACGTGAGGATCCGGAGCAGACGCCTAGGGGTACGTATTCATCCTTCCCGTGCTCCTTGCTTGCGACTTCAGGGTCTGTGTCTGCAGCCAGCATCCCGGCGCTGGGGACTTGCCTTGTGCGGTGGCTCTCGCAGCCAACATCCCAGGTTACTGCGACTGCGGCGGGCGCTAGCACCAGCGTCTGGGTATGTCATGGAGCTATCTTTATCTCTCGGATGGCTTGACTTTCTAACGGTGGCCACCGGAGCCGGTTGACTTGGAATAAATATTTCCCGGTAGCCATGGGTGCTGTAGCTGGAAAGCCCGGCATGGTGCTGAGCCTACCGGATGTCCCCGGCCCGTGTCCCACTCGCGCCAACTTAACTTTTCCAGGGGGTGGATATAGGCCAGGACAGAGGGCAGATGCCCAGAGGGGGATCAAGGTCAGTGACTATTTGGTCCCAGGGACTCCATTTGCAAAGGTGGAGAGAGCTGGCCTTGAATAGGGCCAACTCCCTAGTAGAAACACAGAGCTAAATCCCCACTCTTGAGCCTGGGCAGTGGGTTCTGTTTTTTAGAATCCACCTTCTGAGTCCCACTGGATGATCATCTCGTGTGGAACATGGTACAGGTGTAGAGACCCTGGAATAGGAGAAGGAAGGAAGGAAGGAACGAAGGAAGAAAAGAAGAAAAAAGAGAGGGAAAGAAAGGAAGGAAAGAAAGGAAAGAAAGGAAGAAGGAAAGAGAAAGGAAGGAAGAAAGGAAGAATGAAAGAAAGAAAGAAGGAAAGAAAGAAAGAAGGAAAAAAGAAGGAAGGAAGGAAGGGAGGGAGGAAGGAAGGAAGGAATGAATTCTGGTGCCCCCCTTTTTAAGACTCCCTTCCTTTTCTCTTCTTGGGGGCACTTGAGGAGAAAACCATCCTGCCTTTGAGTTTTAAGTGATGGTACAAGGAAGGTATTGGAGTGTGTGTGTGTGTGTGTGTGTGTGTGTGTGTGTGTGTGTGCATTTTGCAGGTTACCTCATTTCTTTTTGCCATGTGTCAAATACTGTGGCTGTTTTTGTTGGTTTTGTTTGCCAGAGGCTGGGGGCGAGGCAGGGTTGGGGAGTAAGTTTACTTAGCAATGGAAGCTGGTGTTAGTGAGAGTGGTAATGGCCCAGCCTCGTGAGTGATCCACTGAGTATCTGTCTCCACAAATATGTGCCATCCATTACCATTTTTTTATTTGGTCTCTGGACTTGAAAAAAAAGTGCCTTTAATTTGATTGAGAATAAAAGAAATTTCTCAGTAGTAAATCTCACTAGAGAGGATTGTCTGCTGGCGAGAAACATCCTGGATTGTTATAAAACTCTGGTTCCCTTAGCCTATTTCTTTCTTTGCTTTTTTCTGCCTTGCTGGTTACTCTGTTTGAACAGTAAAGTTCTCATGTCTGTGACTGTCATAAACGAAGCATTAAGGAGAATGGTAACAGAACTAACCGACCTTACTGGATTTGCTACAGTCTCATTGATTTTCCCTGGGGTCTTCAACCCAGTGACTTCCTAGGGGAGGGGAAGAAATCCCAAGAGCATCACACTTTTTATTATCTGGTGGGTGACTGAGCATTACAGTTTTAAAGAGAGCGTTAGAAAGCCACATTCTAATCTTGCATTTACTCTATCATGTCAATGGAAGGGATTGTGACTAGACATTCATTCCATGCTAGAGAGCATTCCAACAGGAAGAAGACATGCATTATTAATGCACAGAATATGAATTATTCATGAGGATCAGAGTTGACGCCAAATCCTGACAAGGGTGATTTATAGGAAAAACTGGTTAACATCACTTTTGAGTCTTTTTTCTATATTACTATAATTGACACAATATAGTCTTGTGTGCATGCCAACAAATTTTGGATGGCTATTAGAGGCAAGAAGAGAGGGAACAGAATCTAGTTAGCATTTGTTTTATATTTACAGTATTTTGGGTAGTCCAGTTTCTTAAGATGTAATCATTTTGTTTGTGTTTACTCAAATGTACACAAGAATATTCATTGCATTATGGTCATCATTCATGGATAGAAAAGTCAGACTAAGATTGTGTAAAATAGGCCTTTTTTTGGTCAACCTTGGTTCTACCAGTAGACCAGCCTGCTAAAATAATCATGTGCTATAATTTGTGAATACAGCAGATTACATTGTCATCAGGACTGAGTGCCAAATAACATTTTGGTGGAAAGACCCTTGCAAAGGTGGAGGCTTCTTGTAGGAAGTAACAATAAGGACCCAGTATCCAAAGTCAAGCATGTTCGTAGTGTTAAGCCAGGCTGTAGAGAGCCTGGATCAGTACTTAATGTGTATATTCTGGGCACTGTGTGAGTCCCAGAGAACTAGCCAGCAGGCAGAGAGTATATGTTGGCACCTCTAGTGGCCATACAGAGTGAAGGATGACCTTGCAATTGGTAACTAATATGACAATGGCTTTATTAATGGAATCCAGACAAGAATCTGTGGAGAAGAGCCATGTCTGGGAGTGTTTATAATTAAACAAGTAAACTGCATTTCATGGTAAGCAGCTGTTGTGTCAAAGAATGTCCCCAGGTTTGGTAAAAGATAAGATAATAAGATAGGAATGAATTCTGCTTGTTTGACTCATTAGGTCTGTGACCTTTGACCTTTCCTGGCTTCAATTTTCTGATCTATACAGTGCATGTTATTTAAAGATGTTCTTGTGAACATCAAATAAGATAATATCTGTGCACATGCAGACAAAGTGCATAGTATTGATTCTTATTGCAGTACTGTCTTTAATGTAATCAGAGATGAGTTAAGGCTGGCAGATGCATTGAAGGACTGTTGATTTCCTTACCTTTCTATCTGAACATGTCCAAAGGCATATTTTATCATTTTTGCTATATAAGTTTTAAATATACTTTAATGAATACATCAAGACATGAAAGTGTCCATATTTTTGGGATCATGTTACGCTTTGATACATTTGTGGTTTAAATGTTTAAATCAGGGTAAAATCTTTATCCTCATTCAGTGAAATTTTTTTGTGCAGAATTTATTTAGCTATAGATATCTCTTTCCTATGGATGATGTTCTTATCAAAGATATGCATATAAATATATATGTAATATAGTTTATAATGTAAATAAGACAAGAAGCTATAACTAGGCAATTTGTCAATGGACAGAAGCAAGCTAGGGACACTTCTATGAAGAGTCACAGATGGGACAGCTTCAATTAAAGTCCTAAACATTGTCCTAAGCAATCAAAGTAGCTACTCTTTGCTTTAGATATCAGAAAGCTAAATGAAATTCAGTTCCTTTAATTGAGAAGTCTCTGTGTCTTCACGTCTGCACTCTCTAGAGTTATCCATACTGGCTCCTCCAGGTCTCAGGCTGTGCCCTGGGCACAATATTTGCTCAGGAATGTGGATATTTCTATTTGGGGAGTTGATGGGGAGGATGGGAATTATAGCTATCTATAATTACCTAATTCTCAAAAGACACTGGAGATTTCTTAGATGAGTGGAATAGGCGGTGTCTGCATCATTAACTCGCTAAGCGTGTTCTTCAGACGGATTCCATCCAGATCTTCATTGAGTTTGTTTATTTGCAATGAAAAGAATTTTCTATCCATAATTATCCTGGCTGATCTACAATGAAATTCTCAGAGCTTAAACTTAGAGCTTTTTTTCCTTATCTACATGCAGTTCCTCAATGACCTAGTGTTTATATAACCTTTCTTTGCTTATATCTAACAGCTTATCGGCACAGACTACTTGAGCTCCACTCTGGCCCATTTTCTGTCTGCTTACATCTACAACTGAAAGCCTAGGAGGTCTTAAGCTAAATACATGTGCAGCCGTGGTTGCCTTACACGTACTTGCTTCTTCTGATATTATCTTCATCTTAGCCATTAGGCAGCATTTCAGTTGCTCTGGCAAAGCTAACCCTAAGCCAGAAACCAAGGAAATCGGACACCATATCTCCCCTTCCCGTGTCTTACAGCAGTACAGCCTACTCATCAAGAGACCTTGTGAGCTCAGTCTGAGATCCATCTAGAATCTATGTCTTATCATCTAATCATCTGTAGGCACCACTCTAGTTGAAGCTCCATTCTTTCTTCCTTGTAGTACTGGAGTAACTGCCTAGTGTGCCCCCCAGTCTCCATCTTCGTTCCTTCCTTACTCTACACCATGTCCCCTGCAGCTGAGTGCTCCACTGACCAGCCTGTCTGTTCTCACCCCTCCCATGCCTCCGCTGCTTTCCAGGTGTTCCCTCCTCTCCTGTGCTCAGCTCCCACTTTCACCCTTCGCCTGGAGACCTTCCCAAACATTCTTGTTTTTTTGTCATCCCTGCTTCTGGATCCTAGATCTTTTTTTCCATATCTTACTTCCTTGCACATTTTAGTCTGAATACTTACTTGTTTATTACTTGTATCCCCCCACTAGGGAACATGGAAATGTCCATGCGATTTCTCTCTCCTCTCACTACAGCTGTGCCCAGAGTAAACACACAAAGAAAACTTTTAGAGTGAGTGGATGGGAGAAGGTTTCTACCACTATTGCCTCTGATATAAGGGTACATTAAAAAATCCCAGCATGATGATGAAGACTTGGTATGAGCTTTAAAATATTTACCAGCCTGATTATTCTGTAAGAACAGAGAGACTCTTGATATCCACCTAATACATGATCATCATAAGGGGCTCAACACAATGCTTAGCACAGAGAAAACCCAGTTAATATTTATTACTGCTCTGGTCTCATTCCTACAATTACTGCTGGGAGAGATGGCGGTACTTGGCTCCTTATTATTTTCCTAGCCTTTACCGCACTAACTCTTGTCTTCAAAGCAATCGCTGTTTAGGTAGAAGAACACACTTAATGTCCAAGGGATAGTTTATGTACAAGCACAGATACCACTGGCCACTGATGCTAGCTAGGGTAGAAGAAATTTGCCTTTATAAGATTTTCCATGTTATTTGCATAAATGTCCATAAGGCCTCCAAAGGAAACACACATCTCCTTGAAATGCCATTTTGAATGAACCTGCTGGGCCAGGAGATTTTCCTCTTAATTTGGATGTCTTGAAAAGCAGATAGGGAATGGGCAGATTTCAGTGAGACATATTTTCTCACCCCTTCATTTCCCTGTTTCATTTGGTCAACTATCGCAGAAAAGATTTCATATTTCATTTAAGTTTTTTAGATTTTGATTCATTTGTTACAGTGCCCAGATATATTTGATGCTTTCTAGCACTGTGACCAAATCATGGACAGAAGCAGCTCAGGGGATGAAAAATTTATTTTGGCTTCTGGCTCAGAGGCTACAGTCCACTGTGGCAAGGGAGGCATGGCGGCTGGGGTGAAGCCCCTTGTAGTAGCAGGAACTCAAAAGAGGCCTCTCCTGGAAACAAGAAACTCAGTCAGGAAGTGGAGCTGGGCTACAGCCTTCAGTGGCCACCCTGAGTGGACTAATGCCAGTTGGCAGAATAGCCCCAAATGTTTCACAGTCTCCCCAAACAATACTCCAAGCTGAGGCATGTGTTCTTACAGATGAGCCTGTGGGGGATGTTTCACATTTAAACTATAATACTGGAAAAATAAGTATCATCACTTGAAAAGCATATAAATAAATTATTGCCAC
>NC_051063.1:3758140-3785335 GCF_004664715.2 Peromyscus leucopus
GAAGTAAAAATGTAAGTTATAATAGTGTCTGGAAAATCTTAGGAATACACTTGACAAAAAAGTCTGAAACTCAAACAATGAAAACTAGACATGTTGTTGAGAGAAATTAGCACAGACAAATGGGGGGGGTAGATAACTGTACTCATGGCGGAAATACTTATGAAAATGCCAGGTCTCGGGGCTGGAGAGATGGCTCATCCAGTTAAGAGCACTGGCTGTTCTTCCTGAGTACCCGGGTTCAATTCCAGCACCTCATGGCAGCTTACAGCTGTCTGTAACTCCAGTTTCAGGGTATCCAACATCCCCATGCAGGCAAAATAACAATGTACATAAATAAAAAGTAACAATAAAAGTATAGTGAATATTAAAAAATAATAAAAGAAAAAAAGAAAATGTCAGTCTCCACCCCCAAATGGCTCACCAAGTCCAATTTTTTTAAATGGTGGGGGCAGGTAGAATTTTATGAAAAACTGTTTAAAAATTTTAACTGCAGCAGACCTGCAAAATAAAACACCACATTTGTTGAGTACTGCTGAAGTCAGAAGAGTGATTTTGGCATAAAGACAGACACGTCTGGAATTGTGTGTCTTCCAGAAGCAGACCTGCCCTTATCCGACTGTTTGGGTTTTGACAGAGGCAAAAAGGCAGCTCAGAGTGGGGAGCAGGCATTGCTCACATGCTCCCAGGGAGAACTTTCAGCTAATAGTATCATAATTGCAGTGTATGGGAAATAAAAACAAATTATCCATTTTATATATAAAGTCACAGGACATTTGCTTGTAACTCAGCTAGTAAGCCAGGTCAGGGCCCTCTCACGCAAGTGTTTGCATCTCTCCATCACATAGCTTAGCCTTGGACTCTAAGGCACAGGAATGGTTGTCATAGCAATAAAGACAACAAGGCTGGATAGGGAAGTCTCCAGCAGAAGTCATTATGTTTGGAGTTCTGGGCAGGAGAGATGGATGGCTCACTGGGTAAAGGCTCTAGGCTGCCAGCCTGATGCCCATGTTCGATCCCTGGACCCGTGGTGGAAGGAGAGAACCAACTCCCCAAAGTTGTACGTTGATGTCCATATGCACACAGTGATATGAGTGTACAAATGTGTACAAAATAAAATGTAATTCATAAAATTTAAACCTTGAAGTTGTGTTTAGGTATGTTATAGAAGATGATGTTTGTTTCATTTTGCAAAAAAGTTGCAATGTGAAGGCATTTCTTTCAGTCTACTTTATTGGGACAAGTAGGTTAGGCAGAATGATTTTTATTTGTTTTTTAAAAAAGCATTTGTTTGCTTATTTGCATGTGTGTGTGTGCTTGATTGAGTTCATGTGCACCACATGCCTGCAACAGCCCACAGGAGTCCGAAGAGGCATTGAATGTCCTGGAACTGAATCTGGGGACTGTGATCCACCATGTAGGTGCTGGGAATCAAACCCAGGTTCTCTGCAAAAGAATCCAGTGCTCTTAACCACTGAGCCATCTCTTCAGCACCATTTTAATTTAATTTTTTTTTAAATTAAAAACAATTATTTTCATGCAGTATATTCTGATCATCGTTTCCTCTCCCTTATCTGCCCTCATATTCCTCCCCACTTCCCCACTCTTCCAACTCCACGCCTTCTTTCTCTCTCAAGAAAATAGGCAACTAAAAAAGAGAAACAAGGATAAAACAGAACATAGGAAAAAAAAAAAAAACCCTAAGAGCATGAGAAGCTCATACATAGACACACACACACCATACAAATTCAAAATTGGAAGCAAAAGACCAGTAAGGTCCCCCGTTCGTCCCCGTGTCCCCCCCCCCCCCATCGCCCAGGGGACAGTAGACCAGGCTGGCCTCGAACTCACAGAAATCCGCCTGCCTCTGCCTCTCAAGTGCTGGGATTAAAGGCGTGTGCCACCACTGCCTGGCCAGTAAGGCTTTTTAAAAGATGCCCAAACAAAGCAATATGTGAAAAAAATATATATCCAAAAATACCTTTGAGTTCCTTTATGTTGGCCATCTATTGCTGGACATGGAGCCTGCTCTTAAGTTGTACTCAGTGAGACTCTCTTGAAGAAACTAATTTTTCCTTATGAGCGGCTGTTAATTGGACATAGCTTCTTGATTGGGGATAGAACTCATGTCTACTTCCCTGTCTCAGTGCTGGGACCCACATACCATTTGGATCTGTACAGGCCAAATGTATACTGCTACGGTCTCTGAGTTCATATGTGTGCCAGTCCTGTTGTGACTGGAAGACACTGTTTCCTTGGTGTCTTCCATCCCCTCTGGCTCTTAGATTTCCTCCACCTCTTCTTCTATATAAGCCCCTTGAGCCTTGAACAGAGGAGTTTGATGAAGAAATCCCATTTAGGACTAAATGTGCTAAGGTCTTTTACTCTGCACATTGTCCAGCTGTGGGTCTTCCCATTAGTTCCCATCTACTGCAGGGATGATAGCTGATTGAGACTGATCTATAGGTATAGCAAATGCCATTTTATTGCTGTTTTCCTTTAGCAGAACAATAAATAGTATTTGGTTTTCCCTTCGGTACATGGCCCATCTAGTCTCAGAGTTTTGGCACCTGAGCTGTGTCAGGCATAGGTTCCATCTCAGTGCTTGGTTACTCTTTTAACATTTGTACCGATACCGCACCAGCATATCAAGCAGGGAGGTCACCATTGTAGATGAAAGAGTTTGTAGCAGGGTTGGTGTTTACCTTTCTTCTCTGATAGCATGCAGAGCCCTTCCAGTACCATGTCAGTAGTGAAGGCTCTAGGTAGGCACCAGCTCCACTTTGTATTCAATGAGATATATAGTGTTGTCTAAGTAGAATGATTTCCCCTGACAAGGCAGGGTTTCTCTATGTAGCCTGGCTGTCCTAGAACTCCTGGGACTCACTCTGCAGACCAGGCTGGAACACAGAGATCCGCCTCCTCTGCTTCCCAAGTGCTGGGATTAAAGGTATGCACCACCACTGCCTGACCCAGGTGGAATGTTTTTAAATGCTTTTTTCTTTTCTTTTTTCCCTTTCTTTCTTTGTTTCTTTTTTTGCAAAGTTTGTATTTGGTATCAGTGCTATTCTTGTTGCTTTCTCTCTGAGCGTGGTGATCATTGTAAACCATTATACTCCTAAAGAGAAAAAAAAGCAGTATTCCTCAATATAATAAGAAATGCATTAAGATGGATGTGGTATTTGAATGTAATTGGCCCCCATAAGCTCATAGGAAGTGGCACTGTTGGGAGGTGTGATCTTGCTGAAGGAAGTGTGTCACTATGATGGCAGGCTTTGAGGTCTCTTGCTTAAGCTTTGTTCAGTGTCACAGGCCACTTCCTTTTGCCTTTTGATCAAGCTGTAGCCTGCACCATGTCTGCCTGCATGCCACCATGCTCCCCGCCATGATGATAATGACTGAACCTCTGAAATTGTAAGCTGCCATGTAGCAGAAAGTTTTCTCTGGTCCCGCCTGACCCTGTGGTTTCACAGCAGCTTATAAAATAATCGCTCAGAGGCTTAATATTATTTACAAACCGTATGGCCTATGGAAGGCTTCTTGCTAGCTAACTTATAACTTAACTCAACCCATAACTATTAATCAATGTATCGCCACATGTTCTGTGGCTTTACCTGCATCCCATTACACGTTGCTTCTTCAGTGGCTGGCTCTAGTCTCTCCAAACTCTGCCTTTCTCTTTCCTGTCTCTCTCCTTGGATTTCCTGCCTGCCTCTTAGCTGCCTTGCTATAGCCAAAGCAGCTTATTTATTAACCAATGGGAACAACATATACCACAGTGTACAGAAAGACATCCCCAGCACTTCCCCTTTTCTAGCTAATCAAAAAGGAAGGTTTTAGCTTTAATATAGTAAAATTATATATAACAAACAGTTATCAAGCAAGAATTATAGTTATACTATCTAGTCTTTGTATTTGGCAAAATTAAAGAAAATATTTATCATCTATCCTATATTTGTGAGTCTAAAGTAGTATATCTAACTTATCTTTTATCATAACCAAGGAGAATTATAAACAATAACTATTTAGTCTTCAATTACATCAAAGACCCCAAAAGGATATAATATTACCTAAGTAAACAGGAAGTGCGTTGTAAGCAACTTCCAAAAATATAGAAATGACAGACAACTGACTGCCTTGACAGTCATTCAAAGTTTCTCTGCAACGTTGAGGCATCCATCTTCGGCCTACAGGCCTAGCATATCTGACAGACTCATCTGTGAAGCAGGATTTTCTAAAGAGCCTTCCTACCTTGTCTTGGCAAGAATTGGCAGTCCTTTCTTTTGTGTCATGCCTTTCCACACCAGCTACCTCTGAAGGAGCAGCAAGATGCCAGCAGTCCGGTAGTGCCATGGCCACATGGCAACTTATAGATTAAAAGAACTGGGTTAAGTTATAAAAGCTAGCTAGCAAGAAGCCTGCCATAGGCCATACAGTTTGTAAATAATTTTGAGCCTCTGAATGATTATTTTATAAGCGTCTGAGGGACCATGGAGCTGGCAGGACCAGAGGAATGCAGGACTGCAGGCTAGACGGGATCTGAGAAAACTTTCGACTATACTGCCACTTCAATTAGATGTTTCCCTTTACAAGAGTTGCCATGTTCATGTGTTATGGACTATTTCTTTACATTGTGTGAAGGTGTGTCACCATGATTGGTTTAATAAAGAGCTGAATTGTCAGTAGCTAGGCAGGCGGTATAGGCAAGACTTCTCGACAGACAGAGCTCTGGGAAGAAGAAAGGCAGAGATGCCAGCCAGACATTGAGGAAGCAGGATGGGCAGTACAGAATAAAGGTAACTGAGCCACATAAAAGAACATAGATTTGAAAATATGGGTTACTTTAAGTTATAAGAATTAATAGGACAAGCCTAAGCTAAGGCCAACCTTTCATAACTAATAATAAGTCTCCGTGTCATTTTTTATGAGCTAGCTACCCAAAGAAAAATCAGTCTACAGTCATGGTGTCTCTTCACAGCAGTGGAAACCCTAAGACAATGGAAAAATCCAATCAAAACTAGTGTGTCTGCTCTATGAAAATGAATTGCTTTCTCTCTCTTCCTCTTCCCCGTCCAACCCTCCTCTGCTTTTCTGCTTCATCCTGCAGACATGGGAGAGAAATGAACCCCAGCTGCTTTGGGTCTTCCTCTGGAGTCACTGAATTTTCAGACCTTCCTCCATCCCTAAACCTGGGAAGCACTCTGATCTTCAGGATATTAAAGGCTCTGACCCGTGCCTTCCCAATGAGGGGGGTCACTTAAGAGTATGTTAGTTTACATAGGAAAGAGGGTATGTTGAATGGCTCAAAGTAGCAGGAGTTCTAGGAGCATAGTGCAAGGGAGCTTTAAGCCCCTTTGGGTAGGAAAAGAGAATTTTATTTTTCCCCAGTTAATTTCTGGAAGCTGATTTTTTTTTAATTTAAATCTTTTTTTTTTTTGTATTTTGTATGTATGTATGTATGTATATGGGCATGTGTATAATGACACACTAGCGGAGGTCAGAGGACATCTCTTTGGAATGAGGGTCAAACTCCGGTTGTCAGGCAGCTGAAGCACCTCATCCACCTTGGTAAGGATCAGTTATCCTTAAACCAGAAATAGTGTTTTTATAGCTGGCAAGCCAGTGACTGATTGCAGCCTTCTGATGAATTCTTCATGACCAAATGCCAAACCACCCAGGACTCCTAGTCTGCAGTGTGCTAGATGGTGTCTTTTGAGCTGCCTTCTTTACCAGGCTACTGCTGTATCTTAACCCACAAGAATGGCTCTGTGTGGACATCTGTAGAAGTCCAGTGTTTTCTCAGGTATTCTTTTTCTTGCTCTGCTGGTACAGGGGAACTTAGGCCATTTGTAGCTACTGTCACTCCTCCCTCCAATCAGAGTTTTGTCTCCATGTGGAATGAAAGCCTGTATTCCTCAGTCTAGCTCTGTTGTTTCAATGTGGTCTTCTTCCCAGATCTTTCTGCTGAGTTCCCAGAACGCAATGCTTCTTTCTCTGATTAACACTGTACACGTGGCTGAAGAATGACTTATTCTTTCCCACAGCAGTTTTTGAGTTGCCGGTTGTAGGTGCTGCAAATTGAACTGAGGTTCTCTGGAAGAGTAGGATGTGCTGTGAGCAATGTCTTCTTTGGTGCTCTTTGGTACCCTCAAGGTACTTCTTTCATTGAGCACACAACTATGTCTAACATAAAATTCCTCCACTGGAATATCTGGCTCTACTTGCCTCCAAAGTTTTGCTTCAAGTCATAAAAAACAACTCTTCACTGTTCAAACTATTGCAAAAGCATCAAACCATCACTAGAAATTTTAATCCACATATGTGCAGGTCATCTGTGGAGATCACACTGTGAGATTTTAGCATAGAGACCCCAGACTAAATCTCAGATTTTCTCTGTAGCTGGAAGTGAACTAGTAAACTTTATACATTGCCCATCCTTATATCTTTGCTTCATTGGTCTCAACATTCAGTAGAATATTTGAGCAAGTGTGTAGTGTACTTCTAGCATATTACATGTATTCAATTCATATCATTTATCTCCATTATTATGCAATTTAAAAACATAGATTGTTTGTAGCTAGAGTTTTCCTGCCTTGCCCACAGTCAGGACAAATCTTTGTCACCCGCCAGTCCACAGCTGCTCAGACCCAACAAGTAAACACAGAGACTTATATTGCTTACAAACTGTATGGCCGTGGCAGGCTTCTTGCTAACTGTTCTTATAGCTTAAATTAATCCATTTCCATAAATCTATACCTTGCCACGTGCCTGGTGGCTTACCGGCATCTTCACATGCTGCTGGTCATGGCGACGGCTGGCAGTGTCTCCTGCCTCAGCCTTCCGCTTCCCAGAATTCTCCTCTCTCCTTGTCCCACCTACTTCCTGCCTGGCCACTGGCCAATCAGTGTTTTATTTATTGACCAATCAGAGCAATTTGACATACAGACCATCCCACAGCAATTGTTATTTGAATAAATACCTAAAAGCAGCACTTGTATGACTTCTAGTTTATAATTATCTAATTTACAATCCCTTATAAATTATAAGTATCTAATTCATAATTCTGATTCCTAGATTATCTGACTAAATGATAAGAAGGAAAGTAGGGGACAAGTAACAACTTTTAGCTTATTAACTATTAATTTACTGCTGGCTAATTATTAGTGAAATAATTATTTTCCATCTTCGTTGCATTTACTTTACTGTTGACATAGCTTACCATCTGTTACTTTTTATGGGCTATCTGGTTAGTCTTTCTTTTTAAAAACAACATTTTTATTAATTCTTTGAGAGTTTCATACAATATATTTTGATCATATTTATTCCATTCCATTCTCAGATCCATTCTATTTTTTACCCAACAAATTTCATGTTATTATATATATGTATTTCCTTAAGAATTTCACCTGAACTCTTCCAGATCTATTCCCCTTCCCTACCTACCCCAACTTTGTGTCTTTTTCTTTTAAACTCAAGATCAATTCATGCTGCCCAAATACTCTTGGCTAGATGACCTTCCAGAGAGCATGGTTGACTTAGAGACTATCTCTTAGAGGAAACTGACTCCCTCTCCCAGCAACTAAGAATTAACAAAAGCTCCTCAGCTAGAAGTTGGACTTCATGTCCATCCTATTCCTTCGTGATGGGTTGTGCTCATGTAGGTTTTGTGCACACCTCACAACTGCTGTGAGTTTATATGTGCAACTGCCCTCCTGTGTCCAGAAAACACCATTTAGTCATCACTGCCTTTCTGGCTGTTACAGACACATGAGATGATGAGCCTACACGCTGGGAGCAGTATACTTCATGTATGAACAATCACTTATTCATGATTGTCTTATGCAATAATACAATGGCTCTCAACCTGTGGGTTGTGACTCCTTTAGTAAACCTCTCTCTCCAAAAATACTTACATTATGATTCATAGCAATAGCAAAATTATAGTTGTGAAGTAGCAACAAAAATAAGTTTATGGTTGGGGGTCACCACAACATGAGGAACTGTATTAAAAGGTACAGCATTAGGAAAGTTGAGAACCACTGCTATAATGTAAGGGAGTTTACCAGAGCATCTATCATTCTTATAGAATGTAGTGTACCATCATTTACAAAAGAGAAACAAAGTTCAGAGAGCAACCCTGAAGTTGATACAAGGCGCAGTATGACCCTACATCGCCTCCAGATCTACGTTTGTATGAGGACAAGTCCCATTCTTGTTCACATTCAGCACTACTTTTTTGTTTGTTTTGTTTTTAGAGACAGGGTTTCTCTGTGTAACAACTCTGACTGTCCTGGAACTTTCTTTGTAGACTAGGCTGGCCTTGAACTCACAGAGATCTGCCTGCCTCTGCCTCCCAAATACTGGGATTAAAGGTGAGCTCCACCACTGCCAAGCCCAAAAATTTTCTTAGTTTTTTGTTTGTTTTTAGTTTGTTTGTTTTCTGAGACAGGGTTTCTCTGTGTAGCTTTGGAGCCTGTCCTGGAACTTGCTGTATAGACCAGGTAGGCCTTGAACTCATAGAGATCTGCCTGCCTCTGCCTCCCGAGTGCTAGGATTGAAGGCTTGTGCTACCACCACCCAGCTAATTTTATTAGTTTTTTTCATACAGTATATTTTGATAATTTTTTTCCCTCTCCCAACTCCTCTCCAATCCTCCCCTTCTCCCTTCCCACCCAACTTCATGCCCCTCTAAGTGGGAGCCATCCTTAGTAGTGGACAGGTCCCAGCAGAGGATATGAGGAGTTGGTGAGGGAAGGAGGTGAGCCATGATATGGTGGTAGTGAGAATCTTGCAGCCTGACTGACTAGCAGCCAGAGTTCTGCTTTATTCATACAGAATTCAATAAGCAGGGATTTATGTTGTTCCAAAACATAGATCGTACCATTTTTTGCTTTTGGACGTGTATTTCACTTTCTTTTGCTCATCTTTTAGTCATCATTGGTAACTTAGAACAGATTTATCATTTTCAATCATTTTCCCTCATTTTGACATCATTGATAAACAGTTACCTTTTATAACAAGTCTCATTAACCCATAACCCAATTTTTAAGACTAGATGTTCTTAGGCTGTTAAGCTCTGGTTGCTTCAAAGATGCTAGAACAAAACAAAATCTTCAAGCCAGCCCAGGCATATTGCCTTGTCCCAACTAGTGTATTATTAACTCTTTTTTTTTGTTTGTTTGTTTTTGGTTTTTCGAGACAGGGTTTTTCTGTGCAGATTTGTGCCTTTCCTGGAACTCACTTGGTAGCCTAGGCTGGCCTCGAACTCACAGAGATCCGCCTGGCTCTGCCTCCCGAGTGCTGGGATTAAAGGCGTGCACCACCACTGCCGGCGTATTATTAACTCTTAATGGCCAGAGTGCTCAAGAAAAGTCCTCCGGCCAAAGCTGCTGCAGTTATTTAAATTTTGACATAATACAATGTTTATATTTTACATCCTTATAGAATTTGTCTATATGTCTAATCTGACATTCTGTTGTTCTTTGGTCAAATGACACCATAGTGTCTCTGCTTGTGCTAACTTTTCTAAAAAAGGAGGTCCTGACGTCCTATTCTTTTTATCATCTTTTCACTCCATTCTTTGCTCATCAATATAAACTCTATGTAGGACAGAGGCAACTTCAGCTAGTCTAACTGTGTTGCTGTATATGCCATGTAATTGTCTGAGTGTATAGTGGGAAGAGGCTTGCAATCTGATCTGTGGCCAACTCCTCTAACCCTCTGAATCTTATTGACCTTTTTTTTTTTTAAATTTTATTTTACAATATCATTCAGTTCTATATATCAGCCACGGGTTCCCTATTCTCCCCCCTCCCACCCCCTCCCCTTGCCCTCAGCCCATCCCCCCATTCCACCTCCTCCAGGGCAAATCCTCCCCCGAGGACTGTGATCAACCTGGTAGACTCAGTCCAGGCAGGTCCAGTCCCTCATCCAGATTGAGCCAAGTGTCCTTGCATAAGCTCCAGGTTTCAAACAGCCAACTCATGCAATGAGTACAGGACTTGGTCCTGCTGCCTAGTTGCTCCCAAACTGATCAAGCCAATCAACTGTCACACCTATTCAGAGGCCTGATCCAGCTGGGGGCCCTCAGCCTTTGGTTCATAGTTCATGTGTTTCCATTCATTTGGCTATTTTTTTTCAATAATTGAGTAAAACCGAAATTTATTATAAGCCACAGTTGTCCTAGGACCTCCATGCTATATATATAGCCTCCATGGATCTATGGGTTGTGGTCTGATTGTTCTTTATTTTATATCTAGAATCCACTTATGAGTGAGTACATACCATGTTTGTCTTCTGTGTTTGGGTTACCTCTCTCAGGATGATTTTTTCTAGTTCCATCCATTTGCCTGCAAATTTCATGCTTTCATTGTTTTTCTCTGCTGAGTAGTACTCCATTGTGTATATGTACATTTTTTTTCATCCATTCTTCCGTTGACGGGCATCTAGGTTGTTTCCAGGTTCTGGCTATTACAAATAGTGCTGCTATGAACATAGCTGAGCATGTATCTTTATGGTATGAATCAGCAATTCCTTGGGTATATGCTGAGTGGGATGGCTAGGTCTTGAGGTAGTTCGATTCCTAATTTTCTGAGAAACCGCCATACTGATTTCTACAGTGGTTGTACAAGTTTACATTCCACCAACAGTGGAGGAGTGTTCCCTTTGCTCCACATCCTCTCCAACATTGCTGTCATTGGTGTTTTTGTATCGTAGCCATTCTGACAGGTGTAAGGTGGTATCTCAGAGTCGTTTTGATTTGCATTTCTCTGATGATTAAAGATGTTGAGCATTTCTTTAAATGTCTTTCAGCCATTTGTGTTTCTTGTTTTGTGAATTCTCTGTTTAGCTCTTTAGCCCATTTTTTAATTGGACTGTTCAGTATTTTGATGTCTAGTTTCTTGAGTTCTTTATATACTGTGGAGATCAGTCCTCTGTCAGATGTGGGTTGGTGAAGATCTTTTCCCATTCTGTTGGCTGTCTTTTTGTCTTATTGACTGTGTCTTTTGCCCTGCAAAAGCTTCTCAGTTTCGAGAGGTTCCATTTATTAATTCTTGTGCTCAGGGTCTGTGCTGTTGTGTTTTTCTTATTGACCTTTTTAAGTTTACATGGTTTTGAATATCTTGTCTCTAAGTAAGTACAGGGACAGATGTTTCAAGAATGTCTCATAGCTTATAAAGAGACCTCTGGCTTCTTTATGTGTCACAACCTCCAAGGCATAAGGAAGACCTTCCAGTAGATAAGGATATCTCCCTAAAAGTGGAGGGGTAGTATGTTCAGGACTTTCCTGGGGAAGCTTGGAAGCAGTACTCATGGGAGAAGGCATAAATGATTCATAAGAAATTTCCCATCAATCCAATATCCTCAAATTGTACAGATATTAAAAGTCTCCCAAGCATACAACAGGTTGAAATGAAAACCAAAGGTGGCCCGGCGGCCATCATGTGGCTCAGCTCTGCTGATCTTGGTCAAGCAGCTGCGCTGGCGTTTGACTTTTGCTGTTCCATCAGATATGGCTGTGCCTCTCCATCAAAAACAAGCAAAAATAAAAACAAAAAAACAAAAAGGAAAATACCAACTATTTTCTTGAAGTACAGAAATTTGCAATAGAATAAACTTGTGAAGCTGAATTAGTCACATGGTATGTATGTACACACATGTGTGCCTTTTGAAATGTTAAACCTTAATATCATTAATAACTGTCCAGAAAGCATAAAGCACCTTTCTGAAAGCATCTATAGTTGAGAGAATTCTGCTCCCAGTGGATGCTTGAAATCTTGCACCAAACTAGTCGTTTGTGCCAGCGCTGAGTGACAGGAAGCTGTTGTGCTTAAAATTAGACAAGAAAACGTGCGAGGAGGAGGAGAAGAAGAAGAAGAAGAGCAGGAGAACTAGAGCAGGAGAACAGGACGATGAAGGTGAAAGACGAAAACACCACGCTGATATTAAAACAGTGATGGCAATAGAAATTGACACTGGCCATCTTGCTTTGTGACTTGGTAAAACACATTGAGATCCATTTTACTTGAAGCTGTCTGTTGTTACTGCAGTTACAAATATTTGGTAGTGGGTCTCTGCATCTGCTTCCATCAGTTACTGGATGCAGGTTGTTTTTTTTTTGTTTGTTTTTGTTGTTGTTGTTGTTTTTGGTTTTTTTGAGACAGGGTTTCTCTGTGAAATAGTCCTGGCTGTACTAGAACTCACCCTGTAGATCAAGCTGGCCTTGAACTCTGCATCCTGAGTTCTGGGGTATGCCACTACCACCCAGCAGATGTAGGTTCTATGATGACAGTTAGGGTAGTCACCAATCTGATTACAGGGGAAGGCAGTTCAGGCACCCTCTCTACTTGCTAGTAGTCTTAGCTGGAGTCATCCTTGTGGGTTCCTGGGGATTTCTCTAGTACCAGGTTTCTCCCTAACCCTTAATGGCCCCTCTATCAAGATACCTCTTTCATTGCTCTCCCTCTCTATCCTCCCCTAACTTGACCATCCCATCTCTCATGTTCTCATCCCCATTCCTTCTCCACTTCCCTACTGCCCCCCAAGCTTACCAAGGAGATCTTAACTATTTCCCTTCCTGGAGCGATCCATGGTGTCCATCTTAGGGTCTCCTTCTACCTAGCTTCTCTGGAGTTGTGGATTGTAGCCTGGTTATCCTTTGCTTTGTGTCTAATAACCACTTAAGAGTTAGTACATACCATGTTTGTCTTTCTGGGTTTGGGATACCTCATTCAGAATGATTTTTTCTAGTTCCATACATTTGCCTACAGATTTCATGCCACTGTTTTTTTTAACCCCTGAGTAATACTCCATTGAGTAAAGTATCACGTTTTCTTATACAGCCAAGCACTGGGCCAAGCTCTGGGAATTCAAATGAAGAGAGGGAGGAGGGATTATAGGAACAAGGAGGTCAAGAGCATGTTGAAGAAAACCAGAGAGACAGCTGACCCAAACTACTGGGAGCTCATGGACTCTGTCTAGAGTGATAGCTGGGGAACCTGCAGAGGACCGAAGTAGGTCCTCTGAATGTGGGTGACAGTTGTGTGGCTTGATCTGTTTGTGGGGCCCCTGGCAGTGGGACCAGGGCTTCTCCCAGGTACATGAACTGGCTTTTTGGAGCTCATTCCCTATGGTGGGATGCTCTGCAAAGCCTTGATGCAGGAGAGAGAGGCTTGGTCCTGCTCCATCTTGGAATGTCAGCCTGTGTTGAATCCCCAAGGGAGGTCTTACCTCCTATGAGGAGTGGATTGGGGGAAGGGTGGTGGGGAGTGGGAGAAGAAAAGGGAGAGGGAACTGTGGTTGGTTCTGGCACCCAACGTTCTTGGTACGAATTCGAGAAAAAGCTGCTTGCCTGTGGCCTTGTGGACCCTAGCTCAGACCTGAGCTACCCTCAGCCGGTTGTGGTGGCACATGTTGGTTGGATTTGCTGAAGGATGCAGAGGCAGGAGGATGCCAAGTTTGAAACCAGCCTAGGAGGCTTGCTAAGGAGAGGCTTCGGCCGGGGCAGAGCCACAAACACTGGTGGTACCATGGAGGCAGCGACTGCTGCTCCGAGTTGCTGGCTGCTTCTCATCATGTTGGTGACTGCGGTGATGCTGCTATCTGGGATGAAGGGTTTACTGCTGCTTGTTCAGAGAAGAATTGCCAGGACCAGCATGTTACAAGAAAGCATCGGCAAAGGTCAGTTTGGAAAAGTTTGGCCAGACAAATGGTAGGGAGAAATTGCTATCAAGATTTTCTCTTCTAGGGAAGAATGTTTATGGTTCCGAGAGACAGACATTTATCAGACTGATTGCTCCAAACCACAGAGGAGGCACAAAAAAAAAAAAAAAAAAAAAAAAAAAAAAGAAAGAAAGAAAGAAAGAAAAGAAAAGAAAAAGAAAAAAAGAAAAAAGAAAAAGAAAAAAATATGCAGGGAACCCGACTTTGGACCACAAACTGCTCAGGACAATTTCGAGATGGCTAGCTGAGATGGTCCAAATTCACGACTACTTGAGCAAAGACTGAAGAAAGCCCTGCACTTTCCCATTATGCAGAGACTGGACAAATGATACAGCTAACTCTCTCAGGGCTTGACAATTAACCCAAAAA
This sequence comes from Peromyscus leucopus, assembly GCF_004664715.2. Taxonomy (NCBI): domain Eukaryota; kingdom Metazoa; phylum Chordata; class Mammalia; order Rodentia; family Cricetidae; genus Peromyscus; species Peromyscus leucopus. The sequence continues at coordinate 3,772,229 of NC_051063.1, forward strand.
ATTTTCTTTTCAGGATTCCCTAAAGATACCTTTGCCCCAAGAAAGCAGGAAGTAATTTTAAGAAAACGATGCCCACATTCCCAAGAGGTGGGATGGGAGGTTTTGGTTGTTTAATGAGTTATGGCTATTGTCATTGTTTATGATGGTTGGTTACAAATTGTTAATTGTTAATGGTCAGGAAAAAAGCTGAATAAGGAGATTAGATTCAGAGTTTTTGTTTAAAAAAGAAAAAAGAGAATATAGATATGAGGTAGATCATTGAATCTACTCTGAGAAAAAAGATAAATAATAGGAAAAATGGGTAGATCATTGAATCTACTCTAAAAAGAAAAAGGGGAAGATATAAAAATGACAAAAGGTAGATTATTGAATCTTATGAAAAGAAAAAAGAGAATGTGGATATGATGATAAAAAGGTCAATTATTGAATCTACTTTTAAAAAGGAACTACTTGTTTTAAATAGGATAAATAATGAAATTTTTTGTCTGAGTTTATCAAATGTTACTGGACTGGACATTGTTAATATATATAATGGAGTTTTTTGTCTGAATCTGTCAAATATTAATGGACTAGACATTGTTAATGTAATTCTTGACTATATATTGTATATACTTATTGGATATAGTTTTTCTTGTATTAGTTATAAGCTTTTTTTTAAACTTTAGACAAAAGGGGAAATGTGGTTGATATATTGTGCACCCAATAAATTTATCTGGGGTCAGAACACAGAACAGCCACAATATTAAACATAGAGGTAAGGCAGTGTTAGCACACGCCTTTAATCCTAGCATTCCAGAGGCAGAAATCCCTCTGGATCTCTGTGAGTTCAAGGCCACCCTAGAAACAGCCAGACATGGTGACTCACTCCTTTAATCCCAGGAAGTGATGGCAGAAAGCAGAAAGGTATATAAGGCATGAGGACCAGGAACTAGAGCTGGTTAAGCTTTTTGGCTTTTAGCAGCAGTTCAGCTGAGATCCATTTGGATGAGAACTCAGAGGCTTCCAGTCTGAGGAAACAGTATCAGCTAAGGAATTGGCAAGGTGAGGTGGCTGTGGCTTGTTCTGCTTCTCTGATCTTTCAGCGTTCAACCCAATACCTGACTCCAGGTTTGTTTTTATTAATAAGACCTTTTAAGATTCCTGCAACAGTTGGTATATAAAATGAAAAAAAATTAAATAAATAAAAATATATGTCTAATAAAAATCCCAAAATATTTGGTCTTTGCTTTTTTAGTAGTTCAGGTCAATAAAAACCTTATCTGAGAATTCCTATTTCAGTATAGGAATCACTTAGAGAAATCCCCCATCTACCTCTTGCAATGCTAATAAGGACTGCAGGGTGTAGCAGGAATCTTAGAAGGTCTTATTAATAAAAACAAACCTGGAGCAAGGTATTGGGGTGAATGCTGGAAGATCAGAGAAACAGAACAAGCCACAGCTATCTCACCTTGCCAATTCCTCAGCTGATCCATTTTCCTCAGAATGGATGCCTCTCAGCTGAACTGTGCTGCTAGAAGCCTAAAAGCTTAACCAGCCAAAAGCTTAACTAGCCAAATGCTGCTAGTTTCTGATCTTCCTGCTTTATATATCTTTCTGTTTTCTGCCATCACTCCCTGGGATTAAAGGCTCACTTCTTGGGATTAAAGGCGTGTGTCACCATGCCTGGCTGTTTCCAAGGTGGCCTTGAACTCACAGAGATCCAGAGGGAATGCCTCTGGAATGCTAGAATTAAAGGCTTGTGCTACCACTGCCTATCCTCTATGTTTAATATTGTGGCTGTTCTCTTCTCTGACCCCAGATAAGTTTGTTAGCATGCACAATATTTCGGGGAACACAATACCACCACAGCAGGGTCACAAATGTGGGCATTACCAGGAGCAGAGATTTGTTGGCCTGGCACTGGAAGCAGAAATTAATAATACATTGGAGGGGGCTAGTGTGAAAGTGAACTATTGAACTAAAATACCAGACACTCAGGCACGGGGATTACATGTTTAGTCCCATATTTCAGATGACACGTAACTATATGATTTGACGGAGGAGGCAGGTTGGTGGGTGACACGACTCTAGCTTTGCTTCCCAGTGCAGCTCCTGGTTTGAAGAGATTGGTTTTGAACAGAGAAGGTATCATGTTAGTGTCCTTTGGGGACATTGCATGCCCTTGAACCTGAATGTGAGGTCCCACACTTTTCATGTGTGTTCTTATTCACTGATCCTAAAGTCTTCATGCAGGAAAGTAAGCACAGTGGCAACACGGTATAGAAACTGTGTCTATTCTGTTCCAGTGTTTGGACTGATGCTCACCTTTAGTAAAGAGTTATATTTAGCGGGGTGGTGGTGGCTCATGCTTTAATCCCAGCAATCTGGAGGCAGAGTCAGGCAAATCTCTGAGAGTTCAAGGCCAGCCTGGTCTACAGAGTGAGTTCTAGGACAGCCAGTTCTACACGGAGAAACCCTGTCTTGAAAAACTATAAAGAGAGAAGAGAAGAGGCCACAGAGGCCCTGGGGCAGGTGCCACTGCAACGACCAAGTGTGTGGTGGAGATGGGAGAGAAGCAGAGTGGTTTGTGCACTCTGAAGAGAGGAGGAACTGGAGACACTGAGGCTGTGAGGAGCAGCCTGATGTGAGAGGCCTGCACTGTCCCCTGAGGCCATGGTGATATCTGGACTTGTGCTGCTGTCAAGGACCATGTCTGGGTCCATGGCCCTTCTGCAGCAGGGTTCTGTGTGGGTGTCCATGGCTGTATCACCACCCAAGACCATGTGGACCTCCTTGATCTGGGCTGCTGTCCAAGGACATGTTGTCTGAGCTGGACTAACCCCTCACTGACCACAGAACTGTGGAAAAAAGAGAGATGGCTTCACCCCTTGTTAGCCTTGATACTTGGGAGAGCTGGCTTTGCCACTTACCTGGGCATCAAGGGAAAGCTGGCCCTGGTGGCATGGGTGCAGGAGACTGGGCTCTACCCCTCTCCATCTGTGGCACTTGGGAGAACTTGTCCTGTACCTTGCCTGGGCAGGGCAGGAGAGCTGGCCCTGGTGCTGTGGGTACTGGAGAGCTGGCGGCCTGACCAATTCAGCTACCACCCAGGCCCAGATCCAGGGCTTTGATCTAGCCCACCCCAACATCCACACCATCTATGAGCTGCTGGAGCACATGCAGGAGCTCCATGACTCAGGGCAACAGCAGGATATCCAGGAGGAGTCTCAGTGAGGGTCCAGTTTTGATGTTGCAGCAGAAGCCAGAGGCCTCAAACCAGACCAGTGACTCATTACAATGAACATTTGCAAGTAAAGCTGGTGGGACAAAAGGTAGACTGCATGATACACCATGACACACTGCAGCTTCAACGGTGAGAATTTTAATTTTGTTTTCTTTGGCTGGGGGAGGTTACCAGAGTGGAGGGTGGATATAGAAGGATTGGGAAATGAGTGGGATTGGGGTACATGATGGAAAATTCACAAAAAATCAATTAAAAATTATGGGGAATAAGTTGTATTTTATTTTATAATTTAATTTAATTTTACATATCAGCCACGGATTCCCTTGTTCTCCCCCCTCCCACTCCTTCCCTTCCTCCCCTCCTCCAGGGCAAAGACTGCCCTGAGGATTGAGATCAACCTGGTAGACTCAGTCCAGGCAGGTCCAGTCCCCTCCTCCCAGGCTGAGCCAAGCGTCCCTGTATAAGCCCCAGGTTCCAAACAGCCAGCTCATGCACTGAGGACAGGTCCCGGTCCCACTGCCTGGATGCCTCCCAAACAGATCAAGCTAATCGACTGTCTCACTTATCCAGAGGGTCCGATCCAGTTGGGGCCTCCTCAGCTATTGGTTCATAGTTCATGTGTTTCCATTCATTTGGCTATTTGTCCCTGTGCCTTATCCAACCTTGGTCTCAACAATTCTTGCTCATATAAACCATCCTCTTTCTCGCCTATTGAACTCCTGGAGCTCCACCTGGGGCCTGGCCGTGGATCTCTGCATCCGGTTCCCTCAGTCATTGGATGAGGTTTCTAGCATGACAATTAGGGTGTTTGGCCATCCTATCACCAGAGTAGGTCAGTTTGGGCTGTCTCTCGACCATTGCCAGTAGTCTATTGTGGAGGTATCTTTGTGAATTTCTGTGGACATCTCTAGCACTTTGCTTCTTCCTATTCTCATGTGGTCTTCATTTATCATGGTCTCTTATTCCTTGTTCTCCCTCTCTGTTCTTGATCCAGCTGGGATCTCATGCTCCCCTAAGCTCTTTCCCTCAACCCTTGCCTTCATTACTCCCACTCAAATCCAGGTTGTTCATGTAGATCTTCATCCATTTCTCTGTCATTGGGCGATCCCTGTGTCTTTTTTGGGTCCTGTTTTCTAGGTAGCCTCCCTGTAGTTGTGAGTAGCAGTCTAGTCATCTTTGTTTTACATCTAGTATCCTCCTAGTGATACTAAGTGAGTACATACCATGTTTGTCTTTCTGAGTCTGGGTTACCTCACTCAGGATGATTTTTTCTAGATCCATCCATTTGCCTGCAAGCCTCATGATGTCATTGTTTTTCTCTGCTGAGTAGTATTCCATTGTGTATATGTACCACATTTTATTTATCCATTCTTCAGTTGAAGGGCATCTAGGTTGTTTCCAGGTTCTGGCTATTACAAACAATGCTGATATGAACATAGCTGAGCAAGTGCCCTTGTGGTATGATTGAGCATTCCTTGGGTATATGCCCAAGAGTGGTATAGCTGGATCTTGGAGGAGATTGATTCCCAATTTTCTAAGAAAGCACCATATTGATTTCCAAAGTGGTAGATCCATATCTGTCACCATGCACAAAACTTAAGTCTAAGTGGATCAAAGACCTCAATGTAAATCCAGCTACTCTGAACCTGATAGAAGAGAAAGTAGGAAGTAGTCTTGAACACATTGCCATAAGAGATCACTTCCTAAATATAACACCAGTAGCACAGACACTGAGAGAAACAATCAATCAATGGGACCTCTTGAAACTGAGAAGCTTTTATAAAGCAAAGGATATGGTCAACAAGGCAAAGCAACAGCCTACAGAATGGGAAAAGGTCTTCATCAACCCCACATCTGACAGAGGACTGATATCCAGAATATATAAGGAACTCAAGAAATTAGACATCAAAATGCCCAACAGTCCAATTAAGAAATGGGTTATAGAACTAAACAGAGAATTCTCAACAGAGGAAACTCAAATGGCTGAAAGACATTTAAGGAATTGCTCAACATCCCTAATCATCAGGGAAATGCAAATCAAAACGACTCTGAGATACCACCTTACACCTTTCAGAATGGCTAAGATCAAAAACATGAAGACAGCTTTTGCTAGAGAGGATGTGGAGCTAGGGGGAACTCTCCTCCACTGCTGGTGGGAATAAGTTGTATTTAAGTGAGATTATGTTTGTATATAAACTTAATTTTAAAGATTTAGTTTTATGATTTCAAAGTTATGTGTCTATGTCTGAATGTGGTTCTGTGCACATGAATTTCAGGTGCCTGCAGAAGCCAGAAGCATCAGAAGATCCCCTGGAGCTGGCCTTATTACAGGTTTTTGGGTGCTTCCCAAAGTGTGTCCCCCCCCTCCAGTTTACTCAGGAGATCTCATCTATTTACCCTTCCCAGGGCAATCCATGTGTCCCTCTTAGGGTCCTCCTTGTTAGCTAGCTTCTCTGGAGCTATGGGTTGTAGTCTGGCTATCCTTTGCATTACATCTAGTATCCCCTTATGAGTGAGTACATACCATGTTTGTCTTTCTGAGTCTGGGTTACCTCACTCAGGATGATACTTTCTAGCCCCATCCATTTCCCTGCAATTTCATGATGTCATTGTTTTTTTTACTGCTGAGAGAATGGCTAAGATAAAAAATATTGATGACAGCTTATGTTGGAGAGGATGTAGAGCAAGGGGAACATTCTTCTGTTGGTGAGAGTGCAAATTTGTATAGTCACTTTGGAAATCAGTGTAGTGGTTTCTCAGATAATTGGGAATTAATCTACCTCAAGAGCCAATGATACCACTCTTGGGCATATACCCAAGGAATGCTCAATCATACCACAAGGACACTTGCTCAACTATGTTCATGGTAGCATTATTCATAATATTCAGAACCTGTAAAACAACCTAGATGTCCCTCAACTGAAGAATGGATAAAGAAAATGTGATACATACACACAATGGAGTACTAGCCATCCAATTTTATCAGCATTGTTTGTTGAAGATACTGTCTTTTCTCCAGCATGTATTTTTGGCTTCTTTGTCAAAACTAGGGTGGTTATAGTTGAGTGTATTTATATCCAGCTTCTCAGTTCTATCCTAATGCTCATATTTTTATGCCAGTACCATGCTGTTTTTATTTCTATAGCTCTGTAGTATAACTTAAAATCAGGAATTATGATACCTCAGCTGCAGTGGGGATGTATTGTGTGAGAAAAGAATAAACAAAAATTTTAAACAAACACAAAACAGATACCTCCCTCCATCCTGTTGGGCTGGAGCCCAGGAGAACAGCCTCACAGGAACATCACTGTTCCTTCAGACAATCGTTCACATTCCTCAGGAAGCCATTTGTGAAGTTTCAGTTTACTTTTGAGCTTTTGATTATTACACTTGAGTCCTCTCCTTCTCAACAGGCACAAGTGGCTTCTTGACAAGAGAATGACATTCTCTAGGGCACAGAACCTCTAAATACCAGCTCTGGAAATGAGAGCTTTGCATTTGGACCTTGCCAACACTCATCCAAATCCTAACATATAACATCAGAAGATCAAGATGTTCTGAAAGAAGTAACCTCAATGCACTGGAAACAAAAATAAAATAAACTCCCAGTTAGTTAAGGAAGGAAACAATGAATAAAAAAAGGCAAAGAAGATAGAGGAGAAAACATCAATGAAACAAAGACACAGTCTTGAAAGCTATGAACAAACCAGAGAAATACATGTCTAGACTAATGTTGAAAAAAATCTGAAATAAAATATGAAATGAAAAGTGAGCCATTACCAATTACACCATAGAAAGAAAACACAAAGGATTGGCTGGAGTTCTTAGGATTAACATAGCAAAATGGCCATCCTATCAAAAACAATCTACAGATTCAACACAATCCCCCATCAAAATTCCAACACAATTCTTTACAGACCTTGAAAGGACAAGTCTCAGCTTCATATGATAAAACAATAAATCCAGGATATCTAAAACAATCCTAAACAATAAAAACTGCTGGAGATATCCCCATCCCTGATTTCAAGTTATACTACAGAGCTATAGTAATAAAAACTTCATGGTTATTGACATGAAAACAGACAGGTAGATCAATGGAACCAAATCGACGACTCAGATGTAAATCCACACACCTACAGACACCTGATTTTTTTTTTTTTTTGAGCTGAGGACTGAGCCCAGGGCCTTGCACTTGCTAGGCAAGTGCTCTACTACTGAGCTAAATCCCCAACCCCGGGACACCTGATTTTTATAAAGAAGCCAGAAATACACACTGGAAAAAAAAAGAAAGCATCTTCAACAAATGGTCCTGGTCAAACTGAATGTCTGCATGTAGAAGAATATAAATAGATCCATATTCATCATCCTACACAAAACTCAAGTGCAAGTGGAACAAAAACATCAACATAAATCCAGACACACTGAACCTGATAGAAGAGAAAGTGGGGAATAGCCTTGACCACATTCACACAGGAGGCAACTTCCTGAACAGAACACTGGTAGCACAGGCACTATGATCAATAGTTAATACATGATGGGACCTCATGAAACTGAAAAGCTTCTGTAAGGCAAAGGACACTGTCAATCAGACAAAGAGGCAGGTTATAGAATGGGAAAAGATTTTTATCAACTCCACATTCAATAGAGGACTAATATCCAAAATCTATATAGAACTCAAGAAATTTGATATCAAAAAACTAAATAATCCAGTTAAAAATGGGACACAGATCTAAACAGAGAATTCTCAATAGAGGAATCTTTAATGGCTGAGAAACACTTGAAGAAATGTTCAGTACCCTTAGCCATCAGGGAAATGCAAATCAAAACTACTTTGAGATTCCATCTTATAACCTGTCAAAATGGCTAACACCAATAACACAAGTGACAGCTCATGCTGGTGAAGATGTGGAAGCAAAGGGAACGCTCCTTCATTTCTGGTGGAAGTGTAAACTTGTACAGCCACTGTGGAAATCAATATGGTAGTTCCTCAAAAAACTGAGAATCAATCTACCTCAAGACCCAGCTATATCACTCTTGAGCATATACCCAAAGGACTCTCCATCCTACCATGAGAAAATTTGCTCAACTATGTTCATTATGGCTTTATTCATAATAGCCATAAACTGGAAGCAATCTAGATGTCACTCAACTGAGGAATGGATAAAGAAAATATGGTACATTTACACAATGGAGTATTTCTCAGCTGTTTTTTAATAACATCATGAAATTTATAGGCAAATGGATGGGACTAGAAAAAAAAATCAACCTGAGTGAGGGAAGTAACCCAGACCCAGAAAGACAAATATGGCATGTACTCACTTATAAATGGATATTAACCGTTAAGTAAATGATAATAAAACTACAATTCACAGACCCAGAGAGGTTAGGTAAAGAGGAGGGCTACAAGGGAGAAGCATGGATCTCCCTGGGAAGGAGAAATAAAATAGATTCTGAGAGTAGACTGGGGAGTAAAGGGGATGGGAACAGAACTAATCAGATAGTGGGAGGATGGAGAGAGAGTATGGGGAGACAGCTGGAACTGGGGGACACTTGAGGGAGGTATGAAAACACTGTAGTAGAAATGTTCTGGAATCTATAAGGATCACCCTAGTGAGGATACCTAGTAATGGAGGATATGGAGTCTGAACTGGCCATCTTTTGTAGCCAGGCAAGGCTTCCAGTGGTGGGACATGGTTGCATTTGGTTGAGTTGTTGGCTGAGGAGGCCCCATGGAAATCCCTAAACAATCCAGGCTGATCCTAGGACAGAAGGTCATTCTCTGAAAACTGACAACTGGGCCCCATTGCCTAGGACAACATCTACACAGTTCATTGTACATGGAGAGGTCAAGCTGGTGCAGGTTTGGAGTCTTCACCCCCGCATTCTAGTGTCTTTGGCATGAGAAGGTACTCTGAAGCTATGGAAATAGAAACCTGGACACCAACCCAGCCACCAAACCCTCGGCCTACAATCTGTCCTGTCTGCAAGACGTGCTGGGGAAATGGTGGCACAGAACCTGTGGGAGTGGCCAACTAATATTTAGTTTAACTCAAGGCCCATGGAGCCCATGCCTGACACTGCCTGCATGGCCAGGAACCAGAGACGGGATAGCTCAGAGACCTACAGTAGAAACCAAACACAAATTGAAAAAAAAAATAAATTAAATGATTCCTGATGATATTCTGCTACACTAATAGATCGGTGTGCCTTGTCCCATTGTCATGAGAGAGGATTCCTCTGGCCACAGATGGGAGTGGATGCAGAGAACCACAGCCAGACATTATGTAGAGAGAGTCTAAATTGGACTTCTCCACTGGGTCCCTTCCTTAGGAGATCAGGGAACCTCTTGGAGGGAGGGGAAAGATTGTAGGCATCAGAAGGGATGGAGGGCACCAGGAGAACATGACCCACTGAATCAACTAAGCAGGGCTCACATGGGCTCCCAGAGACTGAAGAAGCAAGCATGGGGCCTGCATGGGTCTGCGCCGGGCCCTCTGCATGTATGTTATGGCTATTAGCTTGGTGATTTTTGTAAATCTCCGAAGCGTGGGAGCGGGTGTATCTCTGATTCTCTTGCCTACACTTGAGACTCTTTTCCTCCTATTGAATTGTCTTGTCCAGACTTGATACAAGGGATTTTGCCTTGTCTTATTTTGTTTTGCTCTGTTTAACTGTCTTCTTTTGGAAGCCTGTTCTCTTCTGAAGAGGAAATGAAAGAGGAGTGGATCTGAGGAAATGGGAAGGTGGAGGGTAGCAGGGAGGAGTGGAGTGAGGGGAAACTGTGGTTGGGATGTACTGTATGAGAGAAGAATCTGTTTTCAATTTTAAAAAAGGAAAAAGAAAAGAAAAGAAAAAGAACTTCACTGTTCTACCATAGAAGTGTGATATGTAAGGTCATGACTATATCAATTAGGCTGAGTTACACACTTCAGAATATGTTCATCTATCAATATATACAGATTACTGTATATAATTTATAGTTCATTTATCCATTAGTAACAATAAACAAAGAGCTTTAAAGCATTTCAGGTATACAGTACCTTGCCACTGTGCTTTGGGATATTAACACGGAAATAGTGTACACAATTTTCAGAGGGAAATTATTTGCAAATTCTATCAACAAAAACATTTGAAAAAAGAGAAATTAAACATCCAGTGTACATAGATTAAATCACGTTTTCCTTTTTTGTTTGTTTGTTTGTTTTGTTGTTGTTGTTTGTTTCTTTTTCGAGACAGGGTTTCTTTATGTAGCTTTGGTGCCTGTCCTGGAACTCGCTCTGTAGACCAGGCTGGCCTTGAATTCACAGAGATCCACTTGTCTCTGCCTCCTGAGTGCTGGGATTAAAGGTGTGTGCCACCACCACCCTACTCTGGCTCTTTTTTCTGTAGATTATAAAGCAGAAGCAGGGATTTCAGTGGGAGCCTATGGATCTGGTGGTAACTGGATATTTTGAGCTTGAATAGATTACCTTTCCTCCCTCCCCTCCCCCCACGCACATGCGCATGCTGCAGTGCACAAGTGCAGTCAGAGGACAAATGTGTCCGTTCTTTCCTTCTGAGGTCTGTGTCTCAGGTGTTGGACTGGTTGGTACTCAGGTGCCACATGGTTGGACTTGGCCACACATGCCTGTAGGCACCAGCCATCTCACCGGCCTCACTTATTCATCTTAAGTGAAATTTTATTAGTCACCTCAGGGACCAACAGTCTTGGAGATAGTATGACAAGAGTATTGCCTGCCATCTCTGCCAGGATTATTTAGTTACTGGGTACCGGGCAAGCATTATATCGCTGAACTATATTCTAGCCCTCAGTCTATCTTCTAGAGAGCTTTGGGATGCTTTTATCATGAAGATGTGAAAAGCACTGAGAAAGCGTTCTCTCGAGATGTCTCCTACTGTTAAGAGTTGAATGGCATTTCAAGTGGCCAGCTCTACCATGTGTCAGTATCTGAGCTCTTCCAGTAGTCTGGGTGCAGGACAGCCATTGCTGTTACCTCACACCTTATTTCTTTCCAAAGACTCCAGCTCTCTTTGCACAGAATCTGTGACTGAATCATCTTTGCAATGTGGTTTTGGAGCAGCCAAGACATAAAACCTTTCCCACACATGTGAAGGAAGCTGGATGCCTGCAGTTTCTGAACTCCATTGGGAAGCCTGAGGCAAGTTGCTTCTGGAGAGAGAAAATTCATATCATAACCACAAGTGCCTGGGTTTTGTGGGTCCCCTCATTGTCTCTCTTTGTTCAAGTGGAACCCCTCTATGTCCCGGTCAACCAGAGATGCAGTGTCTATTTACTTCTCAAGGCCTTGACTTGACTGGAGGTTGAAGATTCAGCTTTGGGCAGCCAGCTGTGAGGACCCGTGAAGGAGGGCTCACATGCACATTCTGGAGAAGTCAAATTTGTTCTTGGCAACTTGTTCTGCTGATTGATGGAAAGAGCAGCATCACTAGTCATCACACAGCAAAGCACACTCGTGGACAATCAGAGCACACACACCTTCCTGACACTAATTCTTTAGTAGATCAGCCAACTGTTCTCTTTTTCTTCCTTGTTCCTTCAACTTGTCCCCTGTCCTTAGCTGATCCAGGTTCTCAGACACAAGGTTTTGTCTTGTCAGTCTCTTAATCTCATGGGTTCCCGTTCCTTGCCTTACTTGACCCTGGCGAATAGCAACTGTCCTCGGGCCCCTGACCTTCTCCCAATGATCAATCTCATTGCCGAAATCATTGTATTGGATATTTTTTAAATGTTCAATCATGTCACTATTGTATTTTCATTGAAAGAAGTGTGCTGGGAGTTAAAATTAGATGTGAGCCATATTTCACACTTTCATATAAATTTGGAGCACAAAATATAACAGAATTCTGTATTTTACTTAAAAAAACTTCATTAAAATTGTTCTTTGGCAATTTCATAAATGTACATAATGCATTCTGACTGACCTTTCCCTGTGCTCTCTTGTCTCCCTCTCACTCCTGTTTTCCCTCTTCCCTACAAGTTCCTCTCCCACATTCATGTCTTATTTGTTTTGCTTTGGGAACCACATAGTTGAACCAGAACTGTCTATGTGAGCACAACAGTACTGCTGAGAAAATCCTTTTCTATGCCTGTGTTTTATAGTATGTCCCTTCCCTTCTTCGTCTAGTACTCTCAGAGTTTTGGGTTTTATGTTGAAGTCTTTGATAACATTTGAAGGTGATTTTTGTGCATGAAAGGTAATCCTTATTTGCAGATGACATGATTCTGTATGTAAAAGACCCTGCAGACCCTACCAGAAAATGCTTAGATCAGATAAACCTGATAAAATTCTTAGATCTGCAAAGTAGCAGAATATAAAATTAACACATAAAAGTCAGTAGCATTTTTATGACAATATACTGCGAAACAAATTAGAGAACTAATCCTACCCATAGCATATGCTCAAAAAGAAAAAGAAAAGAAAGAACTTGCAAAAAAAAAATCACACAGTGAAATTAGCCAGGCCCAAAGTCTATACATTACAGTGTATTCCCATACAGTTACAATAGCCATTCTGAAGCTGTGGAGCTTCAAACTGGATTTTACACTTTCTCTATCAAATATGTTTTCATGCAATTGTCCACCACTGAAAAATGAACAATCCCCAGCAGAGTTAAAGCAGAAAGGTTATAGATGAATTTAAGGTTAATAAGCAATACAAGGCCAGGCAGTGGTGGTGCACGCCTTTAATCCCAGCACTTGGGAGACAGAGGCAGGCGGATCTCTGTGAGTTCAAGGCCAGCCTGGTCTACAAAGTGAGTTCTAGAAAAGGTGCAAAGCTACACAAAGAAACCCTGTCTCAAAAAACAAGCAAGCAAACAAACAAACAAACAAAAACCCAACAACAAAACTAGAAGAATTGGCT